>NC_039361.1:115881169-115882730 GCF_003573695.1 Papaver somniferum | reverse complement strand
AGTTAAGTGATAGGTTGCAGTTTCATCCAATCTGATATATTTGACACCTCGAACCAGGCCCGGACCAGAACATCGGGTCTATATATGGTAATCTTGCAACCTCAGTTAAGTGATAGGTTGCAGTTTCATCCAATCTGATATATATTTGACACCTCGAAACTGGCCCGGATAAAAACACCGGGCCGAGTATATGGTAATTTTGCAACCTGAGTTAAGTGACAGGATGCAGTTTCATCCCATCTGATATATTTGACACCTCGAACCTTGCAAGGATGAGAACATCTGGTGTGTATATGGTAAACTTGCAACCTGAGTTAAGTGATAGGTTGCAATTTCATCCATCTGATATATTTGCTACCTCGAACCTCGCCCGGACCAGAACATCGGGTATGTATATGGTAATCTTGCAACCTGAGTTAAGTGATAGATTGTAGTTTCATCAAATCTGATATATTTTACACCTTGAACCTCGCCCGTACGAGAACATCAGGTCTGTATATGGTATTGTTGCAACCTGAGTTCAGTGATAGGTTGCAGTTTCATCAAATCTGATTTATTTGACACCTCGAACCTAACCCCGACCAGAACATCGCGTTTGTATATGGTAATCTTGCAACCTGAGTTAAATTATAGATATCAGTTTCATCCAATATGATATATTTGACACCTCGAACCTCACCCGAACCAGAACATCGGGTCTGTATATGGTAATCTTGCAACCTGAGTTAAGTGGTAGGTTGCAGTTTCATCCAATCTGATATGTTTGACACCTCGAACCTCGCCCGGACAATATCGGGTCTGTATATGGTAATATTGCAACCTGAGTTAAGTGATAGGTTGCAGTTTTATCTAATCTGATATATTTGACACCTCGAACCTGGACCGGACCAGAACATTGGGTCTGTATATGGTAATCTTGCAACCTGAGTTAAGTGATGGGTTGCAGTTTTATCCAATCTGATATATTTGACACCTCGAACCTCGTCTGGACCAGAACATCGAGTTTTTATATGGTAATCTTGCAACCTGAGTTAGTGATAGGTTGCAGTTTCATCCAATCTTATATATTTGACATCTCGAACCTCGCCCAGACGATAACATCGGGTCTGTATATGGTAATCTTGCAACCCGAGTTCAGTGATAGGTTAAGTTTGATCCAATCTCATATATTTGACACCTCGAAGCTCTCCCGGACGAGAACATCGGGTCTGTATATGTTAATCTTGCAACCTGAGTTCAGTGATAGGTAAAGTTTGATCCAATCTGATATATTTGACACCTTGAACCTCGCCCGGACGAGAAAATCGGGTTTATATATGGTAATATTGCAACCTGAGTTAAGTGATAGGTTGCAGTGTCATCCAATCTGATATATTTGACACCTCGAATCTGGCCAGGACGAGAACATCGGGTCTAGTATATGGTAATCTTGCAACCTGAGTTAAGTGATAGGTTGCAGTTTCATCAAATATGATATATTTCACACCTCGAACCTCTTTCGGACCATAACATCGGGTCTGTATATGGTAATCTTGCAACCTGAGTTCGGTGATAGGTTACA
>NC_039361.1:115874014-115876601 GCF_003573695.1 Papaver somniferum | reverse complement strand
GGCCGAGTATATAGTAATCTCACAACCTGAGTTAAGTGACAGGTTGCGGTTTCATCAATCTGATATATTTGACACCTCGAACCTCGCCAGGATGAAAACATCAGGTATGTATATGGTAATCTTGCAACCTGAGTTAAGTGATAGGTTGCAATTTCATCCAATCTGATATATTTGACACCTAGAACCTCGCCCGGACTAGAACATCGAGTCTGTATATGGTAATCTTGCAACCTGAGTTAAGTGATAGGTTGAAGTTTCATCAAATCTGATATATTTGACACCTTGAAACTCGCCCGTAGGAGACCATCGGGTCTGTATATGGTAATCTTGCAACCTGAGTTCAGCGATAGGTTCTAATTTCATCCAATCTGATTTATTAGACACCTCGAACCTGACCCGAACCACAAAATCGGGTCTGTATATGGTAATCTTGCAACATGAGTTAAGTGATAGGTTGCAGTTTCATCAAATCTGATATATTTGACACCTCGAACCTCGCCCATACGAGAACATCATCTTTGTATATGGCATTCTTGCAGCCTGAGTTCAGTGACAGGATGCAGTTTTATCCAATCTGATATATTTGACACATAGAACCTCGCCCGTACGAGAACATCATGTCTGTATATGGCATTCTAGCAACCTGAGTTAAGTGATAGGTTGAAGTTTCATCCAATCAGATATAATTGACACCTCGAACCTCGCCCGTACGAGAACATCGGGTCTGTATATGGTAATCTTGCAACCTAAGTTAAATGATAGGTTGCAGTTTCATCCAATCTGATATATTTGACACCTCGATCATGGACCGGACGAGAATATCGGGTCTGTATATGGCAATCTTGCAACCTGAGTACAGTGATAGGTTGCAATTTCATCCAATCTGATATATATTTGACACCCCGAACCTGGCCCAGATGAAAACACCAGGTCTAGTATATGGTAATCTTGCAACCTGAGTTAAGTGATAGGTTGCTGTTTCATCCAATCTGATATATTTGACACCTCGAACCTGGACCGTACCAGATTATAGGGTCTGTATATGGCAATCTTTCAACCTGAGTTCAGTGATAGGTTGCAATTACATCCAATCTAATATATTTGACACCTCGAACCTTGCCCGTACCAGAACATCGGGTCTGTATATGGTAATCTTGCAATCTGAGTTAAGTGATAGGTTGCAGTTTCATCAAATCTGATATATTTGACACCTCGAACCTCGCCCGTACGAGAACATCATGTCTGTATATGGTATTCTTGCAACCTGAGTTCAGTGATAGGTTGCAGTTTCATCCAATCTGATATATTTGACACCTCGAACCTCGCCCGGACCGGAACATCGGGTCTGTATATGGTAATCTTGCAACCTGAGTTAAGTGATAGGTTGGAGTTTCTTCCAATCTGATATATTTGACACGTTGAACCTCGCCCAGACCAGAACATCAGGTCTGTATATGGAAGTCTTGCAACCTGAGTTCAGTGATAGGTTGCAGTTTCATCCAATCTGATATATTTGACACCTCGAACCTGGCCCGGATGAAAACACCGGGTCTAGTATATGGTAATCTTGCAACCTGAGTTAAGTGATAGGTAGCTGTTTCATTCAATCTGATATATTTGACACCTCAAACCTGGCCCGGACGAGAATATCGGGTCTGTATATGACAATCTTGCAACCTGAGTTCAGTGATAGGTTGCAATTTCATCCAATCTGATATATTTGACACCTCGAACCTAGCCCGGACCAGAACATCAGGTCTGTATATGGTAATATTGCAACCTAAGTTAAGTGATAGGTTGCAGTTTCATCAAATCTGATATATTTGACACCTCGAACCTCGCCCGTACGAGAACATCATGTTTGTATATGGAAATCTTCCAACCTGAGTTCAATGATAGGTTGCAGTTTCACCCAATCTGATATATTTGACACATCGAACCTGGTCGGACGAAAACATCAGGTCTAGTATGTGGTAATCTTGCAACCTGAGTTAAGTGATAGGTTGCAGTTTCATCCAATCTGATATATTTGACACCTCGAACCTGGCCCAGACGAGAACATCGGGTCTGTATATGGTAATCTTGCAACCTGAGTTCAGCGATAGGTTGTAATTTCCTCAAATCTGATATATATGACACCTCGAACCTGACCCGAACCACAAAATCGGGTCTGTATATGGTAATCTTGCAACATGAGTTAAGTGATAGGTTGTAGTTTCATCCAATCTGATATAATTGACACCTCGAACCTCGCCCGTACGAGAACATCGGGTCTGTATATGGTAATCTTGCAACCTAAGTTAAGTGATAGGTTGCAGTTTCATCCAATCTGATATATTTGACACCTCGAACCAGGCCCGGACCAGAACATCGGGTCTATATATGGTAATCTTGCAACCTCAGTTAAGTGATAGGTTGCAGTTTCATCCAATCTGATATATATTTGACACCTCGAAACTGGCCCGGATAAAAACACCGGGCCGAGTATATGGTAATTTTGCAACCTGAGTTAAGTGACAGGATGCAGTTTCATCCCATCTGATATATTTGACACCTCGAACCTTGCAAGGATGAGAACATCTGGTGT
>NC_039361.1:115873619-115873935 GCF_003573695.1 Papaver somniferum | reverse complement strand
TATTTGACACCTCGAACCTAACCCCGACCAGAACATCGCGTTTGTATATGGTAATCTTGCAACCTGAGTTAAATTATAGATATCAGTTTCATCCAATATGATATATTTGACACCTCGAACCTCACCCGAACCAGAACATCGGGTCTGTATATGGTAATCTTGCAACCTGAGTTAAGTGGTAGGTTGCAGTTTCATCCAATCTGATATGTTTGACACCTCGAACCTCGCCCGGACAATATCGGGTCTGTATATGGTAATATTGCAACCTGAGTTAAGTGATAGGTTGCAGTTTTATCTAATCTGATATATTTGACAC
>NC_039361.1:115850891-115872977 GCF_003573695.1 Papaver somniferum | reverse complement strand
CGGAACATCGGGTTTGTATATGCTAATCTTGCAATCTGAGTTAAGTGATAGGTTGCAGTTTCATCCAATCTGATATATTTGACACCTCGAACCTCGCCCAGAGCAGAACATCAGGTCTATATATGGTAATCTTGCAACTTGAGTTAAGTGATAGGTTGCAGTTTCATCCAATCTGATATATATTTGACACCTCGAACCTGGCCCGGATGAAAACACCAGGTCTAGTATATGACAATCTTGCAACCTGAGTTAAGTGATAGGTTGTTGTTTCATCCAATCTGATATATTTGACACCTCGAACCTGGCCCGGACGAGAATATCGGGTCTGTGTATGGCAATCTTGCAACCTGTGTTCAGTGATAGGTTGCAGTTTAATCCAATCTGATATATATTTGACACCTCGAACCTGACCCGGATGAAAACACCGGGTCTAGTATATGGTAATATTGCAACCTGAGTTAAGTTTTAGGTTGCTGTTTCATCCAATCTGATATATTTGACACCTCGAACCTGGCCCGGACGAGAATATCGGGTCTGTATATGGAAATATTGCAACCTGAGTTCAGTGATAGGTTGCAATTTCATCCAATCTGATATATTTGACACCTCGAACCTGGCCGGACGAAAACATCAGGTCTAGTATATGGTAATCTTGTAACCTGAGTTAAGTGATAGGTTGCAGTTTAATCCAATCTGATATATTTGACACCTCGAACCTCTCCCGGACCGGAACATCCGGTCTGTATATGGTAATCTTGCAACCTGAGTTAAGTGATAGGTTGCAGTTTCATCCAATCTGATATATTTGACACCTCGAACCTCGCCCAGACCAGAACATCAGGTCTGTATATGGTAATCTTGCAACTTGAGTTAAGTGATAGGTTGCAGTTTCATCCAATCTGATATATATTTGACACCTCGAACCTGGCCCGGATGAAAACACCGGGTCTAGTATATGGTAATCTTGCAACCTGAGTTAAGTGATAGGTTGATGTTTCATCCAATCTGATATATTTGACACCTCGAACCTGGCCCGGACGAAAATATCGGGTCTGTATATGGCAATCTTGCAACCTGAGTTCAGTGATACGTTGCAGTTTCATCCAATCTGATATATTTGACACCTCGAATCTGGCCCGGACGAGAATATCGGGTCTGTATATGGCAATCTTGCAACCTGAGTTCAGTGATAGGTTGCAATTTCATCCAATCTGATATATTTGACACCTCGAACCTAGCCCGGACCAGAACATCAGGTATGTATATGGTAATCTTGCAACCTGAGTTAAGTGATAGGTTGCAGTTTCATCAAATCTGATATATTTGACACCTCGAACCTCGCCCGTACGAGAACATCATGTCTGTATATGGTATTCTTGCAACCTGAGTTCAGTGAAAGGTTGCAGTTTCATCCAATCTGATATATTTGACATATCGAACTTGGCAGGACGAAAACATCAGGTCTAGTATATGGTAATCTTGCAACCTGAGTTAAGTGATAGGTTGCAGTTTCATCCAATCTGATATATTTGACACCTCGAACCTCGCCCGGACCGGAACATCGGGTATGTATATGGTAATCTTGCAACTTGAGTTAAGTGATAAGTTGCAGTTTCATCCAATCTGATATATTTGACACCTCGAACCTCGCCCAGACCAAAACTTCGGGTCTGTATATGGTAATGTTGCACCCCAAGTTAAGTGATGGGCTGCAGTTTCATCCAATATGATATATTTGACAACTCGAACCTCACCCGGATGAAAACACCGAGTCTAGTATATGGTAATCTTACAATCTGTGTTAAGTGATAGGTTGCTGTTTCATCGACTCTGATATATTTGACACTTCGAACCTGGCCCGGATGAGAATATCGGGTCTGTATACGGCAATCTTGCAACCTGAATACAGTGATAGGTTGCAGTTTCTTCCAATCTGATATATATTTGACACCTCGAACCTGGCCCAGATGAAAACAACAGGTCTAGTATATGGTAATCTTGCAACCTGAGTTAAGTGATAGGTTGCTGTTTCATCTAATCTGATATATTTGACACCTCGAACCTGGCCCGGACGAGAATATCGGGTCTGTATATGGCAATCTTGTAACCTGAGTTCAGTGATAGGTTGCAATTTCATCCAATATGATATATTTGACACCTCGAACCTAGCCCGTACCAGAACATCGGGTCTGTATATGGTAATCTTGCAACCTGAGTTAAGTGATAGGTTGCAGTTTCATCAAATCTGATATATTTGACACCTCGAACCTCTCCCGTACGAGAACATCATGTCTGTATATGGTATTCTTGCAACCTGAGTTCAGTGATAGGTTGCACTTTCATCCAATCTGATATATATTTGACACCTCGAACCTGGCCTGGATGAAAACACCGGGTCTAGTATATGGTAATCTTGCAACCTGAGTTAAGTGATAGGTTGATGTTTCATCCAATCTGATATGTTTGACACCTCGAACCTGGCCCGGACGAAAATATCGGGTCTGTATACGGCAATCTTGCAACCTGAATACAGTGATAGGTTGCAGTTCCATCCAATCTGATATATATTTGACACCTCGAACCTGGCCCAGATGAAAACAACGGGTCTAGTATATGGTAATCTTGCAACCTGAGTTAAGTGATAGGTTGCTGTTTCATCTAATCTGATATATTTGACACCTCGAACCTGGCCCGGACGAGAATATCGGGTCTGTATATGGCAATCTTGTAACCTGAGTTCAGTGATAAGTTACAATTTCATCCAATATGATATATTTGACACCTCGAACCTAGACCGTACCAGAACATCGGGTCTGTATATGGTAATCTTGCAACCTGAGTTAAGTGATAGGTTGCAGTTTCATCAAATCTGATATATTTGACACCTCGAACCTATCTCGTACGAGAACATCATGTCTGTATATGGTATTCTTGCAACCTGAGTTCAGTGATAGGTTGCAGTTTCATCCAATCTGATATATTTGAAACATCGAACCTGGTCGGAAGAAAACATCAGGTCTAGTATATGGTAATCTTGCAACCTGAGTTAAGTGATAGGTTGCAGTTTCATCCAATCTGATATATTAAACACCTCGAACCTCGCCCGGACCGGAACATCGGGTCTGTATATGGTAATCTTGCAACCTGAGTTAAGTGAGAGGTTGGAGTTTCATCCAATCTGATATATTTGACACCTCGAACCTCTCCCAGACCAGAACATCAGGTTTGTATATGGTAATCTTGGAACTTGAGTTAAGTGATAGGTTGCAGTTTCATCCAATCTGATATATATTTGACACCTCGAACCTGGCCCGGATGAAAACACCGAGTCTAGTATATGGTAATCATACAATCTGAGTTAAGTGATAGGTTGATGTTTCATCGACTCTGATATATTTGACACTTCGAACCTGGCCCGGATGAGAATATCGGGTCTGTATATGGCAATCTTGCAACCTGGGTTCAGTGACAGGTTGCAGTTTCATCCAATATGATATATATTTCACACCTCGAACCTGGACCGGATGAAAACACCGGGTCTAGTATATAGTAATCTTGCAACCTGAGTTAAGTGATAGGTTGTTGTTTCATCCAATCTGATATATTTCACACCTCGAACCTGGCCCGAACGAGAATATCGGGTCTGTATATGGCAATCTTGCAACCTGAGTTCAGTGATAGGTTGCAATTTCATCCAATCTGATATATTTGACACATCGAACCTGGACGGACGAAAACATCAGGTCTAGTATATGGTAATCTTGCAACCTGAATTAAGTGATAGGTTGCAGTTTCATCCAATCTGATATATTTGATACCTCGAACCTGGCCCGGACGAGAACATCGGGTCTGTATATGGTAATCTTGCAACCTGAGTTAAGTGATAGGTTGCAGTTTCATCCAATCTGATATAATTGACACCTCGAACCTCGCCCGTACGAGAACATCAGGTCTGTATATGGTAATATTGCAACCTAAGTTAAGTGATAGGTTGCAGTTTCATCCAATCTGATATATTTGACAACTCGAACCAGGCCCGGACCAGAACATCGGGTCTGTATATGGTAATCTTGCAACCTCAGTTAAGTGATAGGTTTGCAGTTTCATCCAATCTGATATATATTTGACACCTCGAAACTGGCCCGGATGAAAACACCGGGCTGAGTATATGGTAATTTTGCAACCTGACTTAAGTGACAGGTTGCAGTTTCATCCAATCTGATATATTTGACACCTCGAACCTCGCCAGGATGAGAACATCAGGTGTGTATATGGTAATCTTGCAACCTGAGTTAAGTGATAGGTTGCAATTTCATCCAATCTGATATATTTGACACCTCGAACGTCGCCCGGACCAGAACATCGAGTCTGTATATGGTAATCTTGCAACCTGAGTTAAGTGATAGGTTGTAGTTTCACTAAATCTGATATATTTGATACCTTGAACCTCGCCCGTACGAGAACATCAGGTATGTATATGGTATTCTTGCAACCTGAGTTCAGTGATAGGTTGCAGTTTCATCAAATCTGATATATTTGACACCTCGAACCTGGCCCCGACCAGAACATCGGGTCTGTATATGGTAATCTTGCAACCTGAGTTAAATAATAGATATCAGTTCATCTAATATGATATATTTGACACCTCGAACCTCGCCCGAACCAGAACATCGGGTCTGTATATGGTAATCTTGTAACCTGAGTTAAGTGCTAGGTTGCAGCTTCATCCAATCTGATATGTTTGACACCTCGAACTTAGCCCGGACGAAAATATCGGGTCTGTATAAGGCAATCTTGCAACCTGAGTTCAGTGATAGGTTGCAGTTTCATCGAATCTGATATATATTTGACACCTCGAACCTGGCCCGGATGAAAACACCGGGTCTAGTATATGGTAATCTTGCAACCTGAGTTAAGTGATAGGTTGTTGTTTCATCCAATCTGATATATTTCACACCTCGAACCTGGCCCGAACGAGAATATCTGGTCTGTATATGGCAATCTTGCAACCTGAGTTCAGTGATAGGTTGCAATTTCATCCAATATGATATATTTGACACCTCGAACCTAGCCCGGACCAGAACATCGGGTCTGTATATGGTAATCTTGCAACCTGAGTTAAGTGATAGGTTGCAGTTTCATCAAATCTGATATATTTGACATCTCGAACCTCGCCCGTACGAGAACATCAAGTCTGTATATGGCAATCTTCCAACCTGAGTTCAGTGATAGGTTGCAGTTTCATCCAATCTGATATATTTGACACATCGAACCTGGACGGACGAAAACATCAGGTCTAGTATATGGTAATCTTGCAACTTGAATTAAGTGATAGGTTGCAGTTTCATCCGATCTGATATATTTGATACCTCGAACCTGGCCCGGACGAGAACATCGGGTCTGTATATGGTAATCTTGCAACCTGAGTTAAGTGATAGGTTGCAGTTTCATCCAATCTGATATAATTGACACCTCGAACCTCACCCGTACGAGAACATCGGGTCTGTATATGGTAATATTGCAACCTAAGTTAAGTGATAGGTTGCAGTTTCATCCAATCTGATATATTTGACAACTCGAACCAGGCCCGGACCAGAACATCGGGTCTGTATATGGTAATCTTGCAACCTCAGTTAAGTGATAGGTTGCAGTTTCATCAAATCTGATATATATTTGACACCTCGAAACTGGCCCGGATGAAAACACCGGGCCGAGTATATGGTAATTTTGCAACCTGAGTTAAGTGACAGGTTGCAGTTTCATCCAATCTGATATATTTGACACCTCGAACCTCGCCAGGATGAGAACATCAGGTGTGTATATGGTAATCTTGCAACCTGAGTTAAGTGATAGGTTGCAATTTCATCCAATCTGATATATGTGACACCTAGAACGTCGCCCGGACCAGAACATCGGGTCTGTATATGGTAATCTTGCAACCTGAGTTAAGTGATAGGTTGTAGTTTCACTAAATCTGATATATTTGATACCTTGAACCTCGTCCGTACGAGAACATCAGGTCTGTATATGGTATTCTTGCAACCTGAGTTCAGTGATAGGTTGCAGTTTCATCAAATCTTATATATTTGACACCTCGAACCTGGCCCCGACCAGAACATCGGGTCTGTATATGGTAATCTTGCAACCTGAGTTAAATGATAGATATCAGTTTCATCTAATATGATATATTTGACACCTCGAACCTCGCCCGAACCAGAACATCGGGTCTGTATATGGTAATCTTGCAACCTGAGTTAAGTGTTAGGTTGCAGCTTCATCCAATCTGATATGTTTGACACCTCGAACCTAGGCCGGACGAGAATATCGGGTCTGTATATGGCAGTCTTTCAACCTGAGTTCAGTGATAGTTGCAGTTTCATCGAATCTGATATATATTTGACACCTCGAACCTGGCCCGGATGAAAACACCGGGTCTAGTATATGGTAATCTTGCAACCTGAGTTAAGTGATAGGTTGTTGTTTCATCCAATCTGATATATTTCACACCTCGAAACTGGCCCGAACGAGAATAACGGGTCTGTATATGGAAATCTTGCAACCTGAGTTCAGTGATAGGTTGCAATTTCATCCAATATGATATATTTGACACCTCGAACCTAGCCCGGACCAGAACATCGGGTCTGTATATGGTAATCTTGCAACCTGAGTTAAGTGATAGGTTGCAGTTTCATCAAATACGATATATTTGACACCTCGAACTTCGCCCGTACGAGAACATCATGTCTGTGTATGGAAATCTTCCAACCCGAGTTTAGTTATAGGTTGCAGTTTCATCCAATCTGATATATTTGACACATCGAACCTCGCCAGGATGAGAACATCAGGTGTGTATATGGTAATATTGCAACCTAAGTTAAGTGATAGGTTGCAATTTCATCCAATCTGATATATTTGACACCTTGAACCTCGCCCGGACCAGAATATCGGGTCTGTATATGGTAATCTTGCAACCTGAGTTAAGTGATAGGTTGTAGTTTCACTAAATATGATATATTTGATACCTTGAACCTCGCCCGTACGAGAACATCAGGTATGTATATGGTATTCTTGCAACCTGAGTTCAGTGATAGGTTTGCAGTTTCATCAAATCTGATATATTTGACACCTCGAACCTGGCCCCGACCAGAACATCGGGTCTGTATATGGTAATCTTGCAACCTGAGTTAAATGATAGATATCAGTTTCATCTAATATGATATATTTGACACCTCGAACCTCGCCCGAACCAGAACATCGGGTCTGTATATGGTAATCTTGCAACCTGAGTTAAATGGTAGGTTGCAGCTTCATCTAATCTGATATGTTTGACACCTCGAACCTCGCCCTGACCAGAACATCGGGTCTGTATATGGTAATATTGCAACCTGAGTTAAGTGATAGGTTGCAATTTTATGTAATCTGATATATTTGACACCTCGAACCTGGCCCGGACCAGAACATTGGGTCTGAATATGGTAATCTTGCAACCTGAGTAAAGTGATGGGTTGCAGTTTCATACAATCTGATATATTTGACACCTCGAACCTCGTCTGGACCAGAACATCGGGTTTTTATATGGTAATATTGCAACCTGAGTTAGTGATTGGTTGCAGTTTCATCCAATCTTATATATTTGACACCTCGAACCTCGCCCTGACCAGAACATCGGGTCTGTATATGGTAATCTTGCAACCCGAGTTCAGTGATAGGTTAAGTTTGATCCAATATGATATATTTGACACCTCGAACCTCTCCCGGACGAGAACATCGGGTCTGTATATTTAATCTTACAACCTGAGTTTAGTGATAGGTTGCAGTTTCATCCAATCTAATATATTTGACACCTCGAACCTCGCCCAGATCAGAACATCGGGTCTGTATATGGTAATCTTGCAACCTGAGTTCAGTGATAGGTAAAGTTTGATCCAATCTGATATATTTGACACCTTGAACCTCGCCCGGACGAGAAAATCGGGTTTATATATGGTAATCTTGCAACCTGAGTTTAGTGATAGGTTTTAGTTTCATCAAATCTGATATATTTGACACCTCGAACCTGGCCAGGACAAGAACATCGAGTCTAGTATATGGTAATCTTGCAACTTGAGTTAAGTGATAGGTTGCAGTTTCATCCAATATGATATATTTCACACCTAGAACCTCTTTCGGACCAGAACATCGGGTCTGTATATGGTAATCTTGCAACCTGAGTTCGGTGATAGGTTACAGTTTCATCCAATCTGATATATTTGACACCTCGAACCTGGCCCGGACCAGAACATCGGGTATGTATATGGTAATCTTGCAACCTCAGTTAAGTGATAGGTTGCAGTTTCATCAAATCTGATATATTTGACACATCGAACCTCTCCAGGACCAGAACATCGGGTCTGTATATGGTGATCTTGCAACCTGAGTTCAGTGATAGGTTGAGTTTCATCCAATTTGATATATTTGACACCTAGAACCTGGCCCGGAACAGAACATCGGGTCTGTGTATGGTAATTTTGCAACCTGAGTTCAGTGATAGGTTGCAGTTTCATCCAATCTAATATATTTGACACCTCGAACCTCTCCCGGACGAGAACATCGGGTCTGTATATGGTAATCTTGCAACTTGAGTTCAGTGATAGGTTGCAGTTTCATCCAATCTGATATATTTTACACCTCGAACCTCGCCCGGACCAGATTATCGGGTCTGTATATGGTAATCTTGCAACCTGAGTTAAGTGATAGGTAGCCATTCCATCCAATCTGATATATTTGACACCTCGAACTTCGCTCGGACCAGAACATCGGGTCTATATATGGTAATCTTGAAACCTGAGTTCAGTGATAGGTTGAGTTTCATCCAATCTGATATATTTGACACCTAGAACCTAGCCCGGACTAGAACATCGGGTCAACATATGCTTATCTTGCAGCCTGAGTTAAGTGATAGGTTTCGGTTTCATCCGATATATTTGACACTTCGAACCTCGCCAGGATGAGAACATCAGGTCTAGTATATAGTAATCTTGCAACCTGAGTTAAGTGATAGGTTGCAGTTTCATCCAATCTGATATAATTGACACCTCGAACCTGGCCCAGACCAGAACATCGGGTCTATGTATGGTAATCTTGCAACCTGAGTTAAGTGATAGGTTGCAGTTTCATACAATCTGATATATTTCACACCTCGAACCTGGCCTGAACCAAAAAATCGGGTCTGTATATGGTATTCTTGCAACCTGAGGTCAGTGATAAGTTGAGTTTCATCCAATCTGATATATTTGACACCTCGAACCTGGCCCGGAACCAAACATCGGGTCTGTATATGGTAATCTTGCAACCTCAATTAAGTGATAGGTTGCAGTTTTATCCAATTTGATATATATTTGACACCTCGAACCTGGCCCGGATGAAAACACCGGGTCTAATATATGGTAATCTTACAACCTGAATTCAGTGATAGGTTGCAATTTCATCCAATCTTATATATTTGACACCTCGAACCGAGACCGGACCAGAACATCGGGTCTGTATATGGTAATCTTGCAACCTGAGTTCAATGATAGGTTGTAGTTTCATCAAATATGATATATTTGACACCTCGAACCTCACCCGTACGAGAACATCAGGTCTGTATATGGTATTCTTGCAACCAGAGTTCGGTGATAGGTTGCAGTTTCATCCAATCTGATATATTTGACACCTCGAACCTGGCCCCGACCAGATCATCGGGTCTGTATATGGTAATCTTGCATCCTGAGTTAAATGATAGGTAGCAGTTTCATCTAATCTGATATATTTGACACCTCGAACCTCTCCCGAACCAGAACATCGGGTCTGTATATGGTAATCTTGCAACCTGAGTTAAGTGATAGGTTGCAGTTTCATCCAATCTGATATGTTTGACACCTCGAACCTGGCCAGGACCAGAACATCGGGTCTGTATATGGTAATCTTGCAACCGAAGTTAAGTGATAGGTTGCAGTTTTATCTAATCTGGTATATTTGACAACTCGAACCTGGCCCGGACCAGAACATCGAGTCTGTATATGGTAATGTTGCAACCTGAGTTAAGTGATAGGTTGCAGTTTCATCCAATCTGATATATTTGACACATCAAACCTCTCTAGGACCAGAACATCGGGTCTCTATATGGTAATCTTGCAACCTGAGTTCATAGGTTGAGTTTCATCAAATCTGATATATTTGACACCTCGAACCTCGCCCGGACGAGAACATCGGGTCTGTATATGGTAATCTTGCAGCCTGAGTTCAGTGATAGGTTGTAGTTTCATCCAATCTGATATATTTGATACCTCGAACCTCGCCCGGACGAGAAAATCGGGTTTATATATGGTAATCTTGCAAACTGCGTTTAGTGATAGGTTGCAGTTTCATCCAATCTGATATATTTGACACCTCGAACCTGGCCCGGACCAGAACATCGGGTCACTATATGTTAATCTTGCAACCTTAGTTAAGTGATAGGTTACAGTTTCATCCAATCTGATATATTTGACACTTCGAACCTCGACAGGACGAGAACATCAGGTCTAGTATATAGTAATCTTGCAACCTGAGTTAAGTGATAGGTTGCAGTTTCATCAGATCTGATGTATTTCACATCTCGAACCTCGCCAGGACGAGAACATCGGGTCTGTATCTGGTAATCTTGCAACCTGAGTTAAGTGATAGGTTGCAGTTTCATCCAATTTGATATATTTGATATATCAATTTGATATATTTGATACCTCGAACCTGGCCCAAACCAGAACATCGGGTCTATATATGGTAATCTTGCAACCTGAGTTAAGTGATAGGTTGCAGTTTCATCCAATCTGATATATTTCACACCTCGAACCTGGCCTGAACCAGAAAATCGGGTCTCTATATGGTAATCTTGCAACCCGAGTTCAGTGATAGGTTGAGTTTCATCCAATCTGATATATTTGACACCTCGAACCTGGACCGGACCAGAACATCGGGTTTGTATATGTTAATCTTGCAACCTGAGTTTAGTGATAGGTTGCAGTTTCATCCAATCTGATATATTTGACACCCTGAACCTCGCTCAGACCAGAACATCGGGTCTGTATATGGTAATCTTGCAACCTGAGTTCAGTGATAGGTAAAGTTTGATCCAATCTGATATATTTGACACCTTGAACCTCGCCCGGACGAGAAAATCGGGTTTATATATGGTAATCTTGCAACCTGAGTTTAGTGATAGGTTGCAGTTTCATCCAATCTGATATATTTGACACCTCGAACCTGGCCAGGACGAGAACATCGGGTCTAGTATATGGTAATCTTCCAACTTGAGTTAAGTGATAGGTTGCAGTTTCATCCAATATGATATATTTCACACCTCGAACCTCTTTCGTACCAGAACATCGGGTCTGTATATGGTAATCTTGCAACCTGAGTTCGGTGATAGGTTACAGTTTCATCCAATATGATATATTTGACACCTCGAACCTGGCCCGGACCAGAACATCGGGTATGTATATGGTAATCTTGCAACCTCAGTTAAGTGATAGGTTGCAGTTTCATCAAATCTGATATATTTGACACATCGAACCTCTCCAGGACCAGAACATCGGGTCTGTATATGGTAATCTTGACACCTGAGTTCTGTGATAGGTTGAGTTTCATCCAATCTGATATATTTGACACCTCGAACCTGGCCCGGAACAGAACATCGGGTCTGTGTATGGTAATTTTGCAACCTGAGTTCAGTGATAGGTTGCAGTTTCATCCAATCTGATATATTGGACACCTCGAACCTCGTCCGGACGAGAACATCGGGTATTATATGGTAATCTTGCAACTTAAGTTCAATGATAGGTTGCAGTTTCATCCAATCTGATATATTTTACACCTTGAAACTCGCCCGGACCAGATTATCGGGTCTGTATATGGTAATCTTGCAACCTGAGTTAAGTGATAGGTAGCCATTCCATCCAATCTGATATATTTGACACCTCGAACCTCGCTCGGACCAGAACATCGGGTCTATATATGGTAATCTTGCAACCTGAGTTCAGTGATAGGTTGAGTTTCATCCAATCTGATATATTTGACACCTCGAACCTGGCCCGGACCAGAACATCGGGTCAATATATGCTTATCTTGCAGCCTGAGTTAAGTGATAGGTTGCAGTTTCATCCGATATATTTGACACTTCGAACCTAGCCAGGACGAGAACATCAGGTCTAGTATATAGTAATCTTGCAACCTGAGTTAAGTGATAGAATGCAGTTTCATCCAATCTGATGTATTTCACACCTCGAACCTCGCTAGGACGAGAACATCGGGTATGTATCTGGTAATCTTGCAACCTGAGTTAAGTGATAGGTTGCAGTTTCATCCAATTTGATATATTTGACACCTCGAACCTGGCCCAGAGCAGAACATCGGGTCTATATATGGTAATCTTGCAACCTGTGTTAAGTGATAGGTTGCAGTTTCATCCAATCTGATATATTTCACACCTCGAACCTGGCCTGAACCAGAAAATCGGGTTTGTATATGGTATTCTTGCAACCTGAGTTCAGTGATAGGTTGAGTTTCATCCAATATGATATATTTGACACCTCGAACCTGGCCCGGACCAGAACATCGGGTTTGTATATGGTAATCTTACAACCTCAGTTAAGTGATAGGTTGCAGTTTCATCCAATCTGATATATATTTGACACCTTGAACCTGGCCCGGATGAAAACACTGGGTCTAATATATGGTAATCTTGCAACCTGAGTTCAGCGATAGGTTGCAATTTCATCAAATCTGATATATTTGACACCTCGAACCGAGCCCGGACCAGAACATCGGGTCTGTATATGGTAATCTTGCAACTTGAGTTAAGTGATAGGTTGTAGTTTCATCAAATTTGATATATTTGACACCTCAAACCTCCCCCGTACGAGAACATCAGGTCTGTATATGGTATTCTTGCAACCAGAGTTCAGTGAGAGATTGCAGTTTCATCAAATCTGATATATTTGACACCTCGAACCTGGCTCCGACCAGAACATCGAGTTTGTATATGGTAATCTTGCAACCCGAGT
The DNA here is from genome assembly GCF_003573695.1 of Papaver somniferum. Taxonomy (NCBI): domain Eukaryota; kingdom Viridiplantae; phylum Streptophyta; class Magnoliopsida; order Ranunculales; family Papaveraceae; genus Papaver; species Papaver somniferum. The sequence goes on along the minus strand of NC_039361.1, from coordinate 115,859,916 downwards.
TAAATGATAGGTAGCAGTTTCATCCAATCTGATATATTTGACACCTCGAACCTCGCCCGAACCAGAACATCGGGTCTGTATATGGTAATCTTGCAACCTGAGTTAAGTGATAGGTTGCAGTTTCATCCAATATGATATGTTTGACACCTCGAACCTGGACCGGACCAGAAAATAGGGTTTGTATATGGTAATCTTGCAACCTAAGTTAAGTGATAGGTTGCAGTTTTATCTAATCTGGTATATTTGACAACTCGAACATGGACCGGACCAGAACATCGAGTCTGTATATGGTAATGTTGCAATCTAAGTTAAGTGATGGGTTGCGGTTTCATACAATCTGATATATTTGAAACCTCGAACCTCGCCCGGACCAGAACATCGGGTCTGTATATGGAAATCTAGCAACCTGAGTTAAGTGATAGGTTGCAGTTTCATCCAATCTGATATATTTGACACATCAAACCTCTCTAGGACTAGAACATCGGGTCTGTATATGGTAATCTTGCAACCTGAGTTCATAGGTTGAGTTTCATCCAATCTGATATATTTGACACCTCGAACCTCGCCCGGACGAGAACATCGGGTCTGTATATTGTAATCTTGCAGCCTGAGTTCAGTGATCGGTTTTAGTTTCATCTAATTTGATATATTTGACACCTCGAACCTCGCCTGGACGAGAAAATCGGGTTTATATATGGTAATCTTGCAACCTGAGTTTAGTGATAAGTTGCAGTTTCATCCAATCTGATATATTTGACACCTCGAACCTGGCCCGGACCATAACATCGGGTCACTATAAGCTATTCTTGCAACCTTAGTTAAGTGATAGGTTACAGTTTCATCCAATCTGATATATTTCACACCTCGAAACTGGCCTGGACCAGAAAATCGGGTCTGTATATGGTATTCTTGCAACATGAGTTCAGTGATAGGTTGAGTTTCATCCAATCTGATATATTTGACACCTCGAACCTGGCCCGGACAAGAACATCGGGTCTGTATATGGTAATCTTGCAACCTCATTTAATTGATAGGTTGCAGTTTCATCCAATCTGATATATATTTGACACCTCGAACCTGGCCCGGATGAAAACACCGGGTCTAATATATGGTAATCTTGCAACCTGAGTTCAGTGATAGGTTGCAATTTCATCAAATATGATATATTTGACACCTCGAACCGAGCCCGGACCAGAACTTCGGGTCTGTATATGGTAATCTTGCAACTTGAGTTAAGTGATAGGTTGTAGTTTCATCAAATATGATATATTTGACACCTCGAACCTCCCCCGTACGAGAACATCAGGTCTGTATATGGTATTCTTGCAACCAGAGTTCAGTGAGAGATTGCAGTTTCATCAAATCTGATATATTTGACACCTCGAACCTGGCTCCGACCAGAACATCGAGTCTGTATATGGTAATCTTGCAACCCGAGTTAAATGATAGGTAGAAGTTTCATCCAATCTGATATGTTTGACACCTCGAACCTGGACCGGACCAGAAAATCGGGTCTGTATATGGTAATCTTGCAACCTAAGTTAAGTGATAGGTTGCAGTTTTATCTAATCTGGTATATTTGACAACTCGAACCTGGCCCGGACCAGAACATCGAGTCTGTATATGGTAATGTTGCAATCTAAGTTAAGTGATGGGTTGCGGTTTCATCCAATCTGATATATTTGACACATCAAACCTCTCTAGGACTAGAACATTGGGTCTGTATATGGTAATCTTGCAACCTGAGTTCATAGGTTGAGTTTCATCCAATATGATATATTTGACACCTCGAACCTCGACCGGACGAGAACATCGGGTCTGTATATGGTAATCTTGCAGCCTGAGCTCAGTGATCGGTTTTAGTTTCATCTAATCTGATATATTTAACACCTCGAACCTCGCCTGGACGAGAAAATCGGGTTTATATATGGTAATCTTGCAACCTGAGTTTAGTGATAGGTTGCAGTTTCATCCAATCTGATATATTTGACAGCTCGAACCTGGCCCGGACCATAACATCGGGTCACTATATGCTATTCCTGCAACCTTAGTTAAGTGATAGGTTACAGTTTCATCCAATCTGATATATTTCACACCTCGAACCTGGCCTGGACCAGAAAATCGGGTTTGTATATGGTATTCTTGCAACCTGAGTTCAGTGATAGGTTGAGTTTCATCCAATCTGATATATTTGACACCTCGAACTTGGCCCGGACCAGAACATCGGGTCTGTATATGGTAATCTTGCAACCTCAGTTAAGTGATAGATTGCAGTTTCATCCGATCTGATATATATTTGACACCTCGAACCTGGCCCGGATGAAAACACCGGGTCTAACATATGGTAATATTGCAACCTGAGTACAGTGATAGGTTGCAATTTCATCAAATCTGATATATTTGACACCTCGAACCGAGCCCGGACCAGAACATCGGGTCTGTATATGGTAATCTTGCAACTTGAGTTAAGTGATAGGTTATAGTTTCATCAAATATGATATATTTGACACCTCGAACCTCCCCCGTACGAGAACATCAGGTTTGTATATGGTATTCTTGCAACCAGAGTTCAGTGAGAGATTGCAGTTTCATCAAATCTGATATATTTGACACCTCGAACCTGGCTCCGTCCAGAACGTCGAGTCTGTATATGGTAATATTACAACCCGAGTTAAATGATAGGTAGCAGTTTCATCCAATCTGATATATTTGACACCTCGAACATCGCCCGAACCAGAACATCGGGTCTGTATATGGTAATCTTGCAACCTGAGTTAAGTGATAGGTTGCAGTTTCATCCAATCTGATATGTTTGACACCTCGAACCTGGACCGGACCAGAACATCGGGTCTGTATATGGTAATCTTGCAACCTCAGTTAAGTGATAGGTTGCAGTTTCATCCAATCTGATATATATTTGACACCTCGAACCTGGCCCGGATGAAAACACCGGGTCTAATATATGGTAATCTTGCAACCTGAGTTCAGTGATAGGTTGCAATTTCATCCAATCTGATATATTTGACACCTCGAACCGAGCCCGGACCATCGGGTCTGTATATGGTAATCTTGCAACCTGAGTTAAGTGATAGGTTGTAGTTTCATCAAATACGATATATTTGACACCTCGAACCTCGCCCGTACGAGAACATCAGGTATGTATATGGTATTCTTGCAACCTGAGTTCAGTAATAGGTTTCGGTTTCATCAAATCTGATATATTTGACACCTCGAACCTGGACCGAACCAGAACATCGGGTCTGTATATGGTAATCTTGCAACCTGAGTTAAATGATTAGTAGAAGTTTCATCCAATCTGATATATTTGACATCTCAAACCTCGCCCGAACCAGAACATCGGGTCTGTATATGGTAATCTTGCAACCTGAGTTAAGTGATAGGTTGTAGTTTCATCCAATCTGATATGTTTGGCACCTCGAACCTAGCCCGGACCAGAACATCGGGTCTGTATATGGTAATCTTGCAACCTAAGTTAAGTTATACGTTGCAGTTTTATCTAATCTGATATATTTGACAACTCGAACCTGGCCCGGACCAGAACATCGAGTCTGTATATGGTAATGTTGCAACCTAAGTTAAGCGATGGGTTGCAGTTTCATTCAATCTGATATATTTGAAACCTAGAACCTTGCCCGGACCAGAACATCGGGTCTGTATATAGTAATCTTGCAACCTGAGTTAAGTGATAGGTTGCAGTTTCATCCAATCTGATATATTTGACACATCGAACCTCTCCAGGACCAGAACATCGGGTCTGTATATGGTAATCTTGCAACCTGAGTTTAGTGATAGGTTTAGTTTCATCTAATCTGATATATTTGACACCTCGAACCTCGCCCGGACGAGAACATCGGGTCTGTATATGGTAATCTTGCAGCCTGAGTTCAGTGATAGGTTGTAGTTTCATCCAATCTGATATATTTGACACCTCGAACCTCGCTCGGACGAGAAAATCGGGTTTATATATGGTAATTTTGCAACCTGAGTTTAGTGATAGGTTGCAGTTTCATCCAATCTGATATATTTGACACCTCGAACCTGGCCCGGACCAGAACATCAGGTCAGTATATGCTAATCTTGCAACTTGAGTTAAGTGATAGGTTACAGTTTCATCCAATCTGATATATTTGACACTTCGAACCTCGCCAGGACGAGAACATCAGGTCTAGTATATAGTAATCGTGCAACCTGAGTTAAGTATAGGTTGCAGTTTCATCCAATCTGATGTATTTACACCTCGAACCTCGCCAGGACGAGAACATCGGGTCTGTATCTGGTAATCTTGCAACATGAGTTAAGTGATAGGTTGTAGTTTCATCCAATTTAATATATTTGACACCTCGAACCTGGCCCAGACCAGAACATCGGGTCTATATATGGTAATCTTGCAACCTGAGTTAAGTGATATGTTGCAGTTTCATCCAATCTGATATATTTCACACCTCGAACCTGGCCTGAACCAGAAAATCGGGTTTGTATATGGTATTCTTGCAACCTGAGTTCAGTGATAGGTTGAGTTTCATCCAATCTGATATATTTGACACCTCGAACCTGGCCCGGACCAGAATATCGGGTCTGTATATGGTAATCTTGCAACCTCAGTTAAGTGATAGGTTGCAGTTTCATCCAATCTGATATATATTTGGCACCTCAAACCTGGACCGGATGAAAACACCGGGTCTAATATATGGTAATATTGCAACCTGAGTTCAGTGATAGGTTTTAGTTTCATCAAATCTGATATATTTGACACCTCGAACCTCGCCCTTACGAGAACATCAGGTTTGTATATGGTATTCTTGCAACCTGAGTACAGTGATAGGTTGCAGTTTCATCAAATATGATATATTTGACACCTCGAACCTGGCCCCGACCAGAACATCGGGTCTGTATATGGTAATCTTGCAACCTGAGTTAAATCATAAGTAGCAGTTTCATCCAATCTGATATATTTGACACCTCGAACCTCGCCCGAACCAGAACATCGGGTCTGTATATGGTAATCTTGCAACCTGAGTTAAGTGATAGGTTGCAGTTTCATCCAATCTGATATGTTTGACACCTCGAACCTGGCCCGGACCAGAACATCGGGTCTGTATATGGTAATCTTGCAACCTAAGTTAAGTTATACGTTGCAGTTTTATCTAATCTGATATATTTGACAACTCGAACCTGGCCCGGACCAGAACATCGGGTCTGTATATGGTAATCTTGCACCCTGAGTTAAGTGATAGGTTGCAGTTTCATCCAATCTGATATATTTGACACCTCGAACCTCGCCCAGACCAGAACATCGGGTCTGTAAATGGTAATCTTGCAACCTGAGTTCAGTGATAGGTTAAGTTTCATCCAATCTGATATATTTGACACCTCGAACCTCGCCCGGACGAGAACATCGGGTCTGTATATGGTAATCTTGCAGCCTGAGTTCAGTGATAGGTTGTAGTTTCATCCAATTTGATATATTTGACACCTCGAACCTCGCCCGGACGAGAAAATCGGGTTTATATATGGTAATCTTGCAACCTGAGTTTAGTGATAGGTTGCACTTTAATCCAATCTGATATATTTGACACCTCGAACCTGGCCAGGACGAGAACATCGGATCTAGTATATGGTAATCTTGCAACCTGAGTTAAGTGATAGGTTACAGTTTCATCCAATATGATATATTTCACACCTCGAACCTTTTTCATACCAGAAAATCGGGTCTGTATATGGTAATCTTGCAACCTCAGTTAAGTGATAGGTTGCAGTTTCATCAAACCTGATATATTTGACACATCGAACCTGGCCCGGAACAGAACATCGGGTCTGTGTATGGTAATTTTGAAACCTGAGTTCAGTGATTGGTTGCAATTTCTTCCAATCTGATATATTTGACAACTCGAACCTCCCTCGGACGAGAACATCGGGTCTATATATGGTAATCTTGCAACCTGAGTTCAGTGATAGGTTGCAGTTTCATCTAATCTGATATATTTTACACCTCAAACCTGGCCTGGACCAGAACATCGGGTCTGTATATGGTAATCTTGCAACCTGAGTTAAGTGATAGGTAGTCGTTTCATCCAATATGATATATTTGACACCACGAACCTCGCTCGGACCAGAACATCGGGTATGTATATGGTAATCTTGCAACCTAAGTTCAGTGATAGGTTGAGTTTCATCCAATTTGATATATTTGACACCTCGAACCTGGCCCAGACGAGAACATCGGGTCAGTATACGCTAATCTTGCAACCTGAGTTAAGTGATAGGTTGCAGTTTCATCCAATCTGATATATTTGACACTTCAAACCTCGCCAGGACGAGAACATCAGATCTAGTATATAGTAATCTTGCAACCTGAGTTAATTGATAGGTTGCAGTTTCATCCAATCTGATGTATTTCACACCTCGAACCTCGCCAGGACGAGAACATCGGGTCTGTATCTGCTAATCTTGCAGTCTGAATTAAGTGATAGGTTGCAGTTTCATCCAATCTAATATATTTCACACCTCGAACCTGGCCTGAACCAGAACATCGGGTATGTATATGGTATTCTTTTAACCTGAGTTCAGTGATAGGTTGAGTTTCATCCAATCTGATATATTTGACACCTCGAACCTGGCCCGGACCAGAACATCAGGTCTGTATATGGTAATCTTGTAACCTGAGTTAAGTGATAGGTTGCAGTTTCATTCAATATGATATATTTGACACCTCGAACCTCGTCCGGAAGAGAACATCGGGTGTTTATATGGTAATATTGCAACCTGAGTTAAGTGACAGATTGTAGTTTCATCCATTCTGATAAATTTGAAACCGCGAACTTCGCGAGGAAGAGAACATCGGGTCTGTATATGGTAATCTTGCAACCTGAGTTAAGTGATAGGTTGCAGTTTAATCCAATCTGATATATTTGACACCTAAAATTTGGCCTGGACTAGAACATCGGGTTTGTATATGGTAATATTGCAACCTGAGTTAAGTGATGGGTTGCAGTTTCATCAAAAAAAAATATTCACACCTCGAACCTCGCTCAGACCAGAACATTGGCTCTGTATATGATACTTTTGCAACCTCAGTTAAGTGATAAGTTACAGTTTCATCCAATCTGATATATTTGACACCTCGAGCCTAGACCAGAACAACGGGTCTGTATATGGTAATCTTGCAACCTGAGTTCGGTGATAGGTTGCAGTTTCATCCAATCTGATATATTTGACACCTCAAACCTCGCACGGACCAGAACATCGGGTCTGTATATGGTAATCTTGCAACCTGAGTTAAGTGATAGGTTGCAGTTTCATTCAATCTGATATATTTGACACCTCGAACCTAGCCCGGACCAGAACATTGGGTCTGTATATGGTAATCTTGCAATCTGATTTAAGTGATAGGTTCCAGTTGTATCCAATCTGATATATTTCACACCTCGAACCTCGCTAGGACCAGAACATCGGGTCTGTATATGGTAATCTTGCAACCTGAGTTCGGTCATAGGTTGCAGTTTCATCCAATCAGATATATTTGACACCTCGAACCTGGCCCGTACCAGAACATCGGGTTTGTATATGGTAATCTTGCAACCTGAGTTAATTGATAGGTTGCAGTTGCATCCAATCTGATATATTTTATACCTCGAACCTCGCTAAGACCAAAACATCGGGTTTGTATATGGTAATCTTGCAACCTGAGTTAAGTGATAGGTTGCAGTTTCATCCAATCTGATATATTAACACCTCGAACTGGCTCGGACGAGAACATCGGGTCTGTACATGGTAATCTTCCAACCTGAGTTCAGTGATAGGTTTTAATTTCATCCAATCTGATATATTTGACACCTCGAACCTGGACCGAACCAGAATATCGGGTCTGCATATGGTAATCTTGCAACCTGAGTTAAGTGCTAGGTTGAAGTTTCATCCAATCTGATATATTTGACACCTCGAACCTGGCCTGGACCAGAACATCGGATCTGTATATGGTAATCTTGCAACCTGAGTTAAGTGATAGGTAGCAGTTTCATCCATTCTGATATATTTGACACCTCAAACCTGGCCCGGACCAGAACATCGGGTCTGTATATGGTAATCTTACAACCTGAGTTCAATGATAGGTTGCAGTTTCATCCAATCTGATATACTTGACACCTCGAACCTCGCCCGGACCAGAACACCGGGTCTGTATATGGTAATCTTGCAACCCGAGTTAAGTGATAGGTTGCAGTATCATTCAATCTGATATATTTGACACCTCAAACCTCGCACGGACCAGAACATCGGGTATGTATATGGTAATCTTGCAACCTGAGTTCGTTCATAGGTTGCAGTTTCATCCAATCAGATATATTTGACACCTCGAACCTGTCCCGGACTAGAACATCGGGTCTGTATATGGTAATCTTGCAACCTGAGTTAAGTTACAGGTTGAAATTTCATCCAATATGATATATTTGAATCCTCGAAATTGGCCCGGACAAGAACATCGGGTCTGTATATGGTAATTTTGCAACCCGAGTTAAGTGATAGGTTTCAATTTCATCCAATCTGATATATTTGACACCTTGAACCTCGCCCGGACCAGAACATCGGGTCTGTATAAAGTAATCTTTCAACCTGAGTTCAGTGATAGGTTGAGTTTCATCCAATCTGATATATTTGACACCTTGAACCTGGCCCGGAACCGAACATCAAATCTGTGCATGGTAATCTTGCAACCTGAGTTCAGTGATAGGTTGCAATTTCATCCAATCTGATATATTTGACACCTCGAACCTCGCCCAGAAGAGAACATCGTGTATTTAATGGTAATCTATCAACCTGAGTTCAGTGATAGGTTGCAGTTTCATCCAATCTGATATATTTTACACCTCGAACCTGGCCCGGACCAGAACATCGGGTCTGTATATGGTAATCTTGCAACCTGGGTTAAGTGATGGCTGGTAGTTTCATCCAATCTGATATATTTGACACCTCGAACCTCGCCCGGAACAGAACATCGGGTATGTATATG
>NC_039361.1:115494311-115494770 GCF_003573695.1 Papaver somniferum | reverse complement strand
CCCGCTGATGTCATATTAGGGACGAAGATTAGAAAAACTTCTAATGGATATAGTCTGAGTCAGTCTCATTATGTTGAATCCATACTTAAAAAATATAATCAGTTTGATTGTAAACCTGTTTGCACTCCATATGATTCTTCTTGCAAACTCATGAAGAATAAGGGTGTAGGTGTTAACCAACTTGAATACTCGAGAGTCATAGGAAGTCTGATGTATTTGATGAATTGTACGAGACCAGACATTGCTTATGTTGTGAGTAGGTTAAGCAAGTATACTTGTAATCCAGGGCGGAAACATTGGGATGCACTTATTAGAGTGCTAAAGTACTTGAAGTACACAATGACCTTTTGTTTGAATTACGAAGGGTATCCGGCCGTCCTTGAGGGATTTTGCGATGCAAACTGGATAGTAGACTCAGAGGAGTCTAAGTCTACGAGTGGATATGTATTCACTCTAGCA
>NC_039361.1:115487364-115494301 GCF_003573695.1 Papaver somniferum | reverse complement strand
CAAGAGTGGGTAACTTGCGTTGTACTGACTCAAGTTATATCGGGCAGTCTTATCCTGGACACATCTTCACACGTTGGGTTTTAGCATTACTTCAGAGTATACCCGCGAACTAATGTGTTAAGGACAGCTTGTTGAACTTGTGATTCTGCCCTCTTCAATTTGTTCGCGGTAGAGTTTTTTGATACGGTTCTTTATATTTATTGTTTGGTACATCTGACGTTTCTTCTATTGTTGCAAGATTCCAACAATCTTAACACATTATTATTCCTTGTAACAATGGGCAAGAAAGACGTTGAAAGACCACAGAAGTTTAACAGAAAGGATTTCAAGAGATGGCAATCCAAAATGTTATTTTATCTAAGCCATCATGAACTGGATTATGTACTTGTTCCACATGATGAATTGATAAATGCTGAAGATTTAACTGAGGAGGCGATCGAGTATAACAAGAGGTGTAATTTTCTGGCGAAAATCATGAATGGTTTGGAAGATGCGATGTATGATTTTTACAATGTTAAAGAAAATTTCAGTGCTTATGATTTGTGGACTGCGTTAGAAGCAAAGTATCAAGCGGAGACTGCAGGGAGCAAGAAATTTCTGGTGGCGAAGTTTATGGACTTCAAGATGACGAATGATAAGCATGTTGTTGATCAATTCCTCGAATTTCAACAGATCATTAATGAGATTCTTGCTGAAGGTATGGTCATTGATGAGACGTTTCAAGTATCTGCGATAATTGAGAAGTTACCATCTTCTTGGTATGAGTACAAGAAAAAGCTAAGACATGAAACTGGCGAGATCAATATGGTTGAATTGGGAAAGAAAATTCAAGTGGAAGAGATGTTGTGCACCAAGGACAAGAACGTGTCTTCTGCAAGGGACATGAGTAACAAAGCTCATATGACCGAACACAGATCTTCCAAAGCTGGAAAAGGTGAGAATAACAATCGTAACTCTAAGTGTGGTCCTCCCAAGAAAGGTATGTTTCGAAAACCAGAGTCTAGCATTACTAAAATTAAGGGTGCTTGTTATGCATGTGGAGTTAATGGCCATATGGCAGGTCACTGTAGACATCGTAAGGACAAGAAGGATAATGCTAACTTGGTTGAAAAGAACAAGGACGAGTTTTCTGCTGTAGTGTCTGAAGTTAATTTGGTGACCAATGTGATGGACTGGTGGGTAGCCTCTGGAGTTACCAAGCATGTTTGTGAGAACAGAGACCTGTTCACCTCCTACCAGAGGGAAGGCGAGAAACTCTATATGGGTAACTCATCTGCATCTGAGGTTGCAGGAAAAGGAAAGGTCGGCTTGAAGCTCACATCTGGCAAGAATCTCACATTGAATGAAGTTCTTCATGTTCCAGACATCTGCAAAAATCTTGTTTCTTGTTCTGTTTTAGATGATAAGAGTTTTAAAGTTTCAATTAAGTCTGGAAAACTTATAGTAACTAAGGGAAATGATTATGTGGGTAAGGGTTATAAGACTGGGGGTCTTTATAAACTTAATGTAACCTGTCCTGAAGTGAAATTGAATGATTCTTCTGCTTACATGTGTGTGTCATCGAATGTTTGGCATGGTAGACTTGGTCATGTAAATTACAAATCAATGCATAAACTGGCTAGCGTAGGCTTCATACCCAAATTCACTTTAGATAAAAGTCATAAGTGTGAGATTTGCGTAGAATATAAGCATGCTAAGAAATCATTCAGTAAGAATGTCCAGAGAAACACTAAACCCTTAGAGTTAATCCATTCAGACCTAGTTGACATGAAGTCAGTTCAAACTAGAGGTGGTAAGAAACGGTTTGTCACTTTTATAGATGATTGTACGAGGTATTGTCATGTTTATTTGCTTAGAGGGAAGGACGATTCCTTAGAAGCCTTTAAGATATATAAACGTGAAGTTTAAAACCAATTTAATGCTACCATTAAAACTTTTACGTCCGACCGTGATGGTGAATATGAAATTCCTATTGGAAATTTCTGCGAAGAACATGGCATAATACATGAAACTACAGCCACTTATTCACCTCAATCCAATGGTGTAGCTGAACGTAAGAACCGTACCCTTAAGGATATGATGAATTCCATGTTGATTAGTTCAGGACTACCTTCGAACTTGTGGGGGGAGGATATCCTCTCAGCCAATTACATCCTGAACAGAGTACCCTTTAAAGGATCAGATAAAACTCCGTATGAGTTATGGAAATGTAGATAACCATCTTATGCTTACTTCAAAGTATGTGGGTGCTTGGCAAATGTGGCCATCCCTCCTCCTAAGACAACTAAGATAGGACCCAAAAGACGTTGATTGTGTTTTTGTAGGGTAGCCTGAGCATTCTAGTGCTCATAGGTTTATGGTTGTGAGTTCTGAAATTTCTGACATAGGGTTGAATACTATCATGGAGTCTAGGGATGCTGAGTTCTTTGAGAATGTATTTTCTATGAAACGTGATTCTCGAAAGAGATGTTTAGATGATCCCCTAGAATTTCCGTCAACCAGTCAGTCATTACCTTTAGAAGAAGATGAACCAGAAATAGAACCTAGAAGAGGTAAAAGGGTTAAAACTAAGAAAACATGTCCTGGTTGCATTACATACCTAGCCGAGTCTGATCCTCGGGCTTATAAAGAAGCCATGACTTGTACTGAAGCTCCGTGGTGGAAAGAAGCTTCAACTAGTAAAATGGATTCTATTCGAGAAAACGGTACTTTTGAACTTTTAGATTTACCTCCAGGGTCTAAGGCCATAGGTTGTAAATGGATTTTCAAGAGAAAACGTAATATAAATGGAATTATTGAAAAATACAAGGCTAGGTTGGTAGTGAAAGGCTATAAATAGATAGAAGGTATAGATTTCTTTGATACATATTCACCAGTGAGTAGAATTAGCTCCATTAGGATGTTAATTGCTATAGCTTCTGTCCATAACCTAGAGATACATCAGATGGATGTAAAGACAGCGTTTTTGAATGGTGAATTAGATGAAGAAATCTATATGGAACAACTCGAAGGCTTTGTAGTTAAAGGTTGTGAAAAGAAATTTTGTAAACTGAAGAAATCTTTGTATGGATTGAAACAAGCACCTAAACAGTGGCATGAGAAATTTGATCATGTGATGATTTCTAGTGGTTTTAGAATTAATGAATCTGATGAGCGTGTTTATACTAAACTTGTCAAGGATTCCTGTGTGATTGTATGCTTGTATGTTGATGATATGCTTATACTAGGTACAAACATGGATGTTATTAATACCACTAAGAAACTGTTGAATGAGAACTTTGACATGAAAGACTTAGGTCCCGCTGATGTCATATTAGGGACGAAGATTAGAAAAACTTCTAATGGATATAGTCTGAGTCAGTCTCATTATGTTGAATCCATACTTAAAAAATATAATCAGTTTGATTGTAAACCTGTTTGCACTCCATATGATTCTTCTTGCAAACTCATGAAGAATAAGGGTGTAGGTGTTAACCAACTTGAATACTCGAGAGTCATAGGAAGTCTGATGTATTTGATGAATTGTACGAGACCAGACATTGCTTATGTTGTGAGTAGGTTAAGCAAGTATACTTGTAATCCAGGGCGGAAACATTGGGATGCACTTATTAGAGTGCTAAAGTACTTGAAGTACACAATGACCTTTTGTTTGAATTACGAAGGGTATCCGGCCGTCCTTGAGGGATTTTGCGATGCAAACTGGATAGTAGACTCAGAGGAGTCTAAGTCTACGAGTGGATATGTATTCACTCTAGCATGTGCATCTGTATCTTGGAAGAGTTCCAAACAGACATGTATAGCTCACTCAACTATGGAGTCGGAGTTTATTGCATTAGATAAAGCAGGAGAGGAGGCCGAATGGCTAAGAAACTTTTTAGAAGATATTCTTCTCTGGCATAGGCCTGTGCCAGCTATATCTATACATTGTGACAACAAATCTGCAATAGGTAGAGCTAAGAATAGCTTCTACAATGGAAAGTCTATACATATGCGTAGAAGACGTGATTCTTTGAAATTACTAATCTCAACAGGCGTTATTTCCATAGATTGGACAAGGTCCAAGGAGAATATCGCGGACCCTTTGACGAAAGGTTTGTCCAAGGAGATAGTTAGTAAAGCATCGAAGGGGATGGGGCTTATGCTCAAATAATTAAACTTGCCATGAAGGATACTCAACCTTGCTGACTGGAGATCCCAGGATCAAGGTTTCGAATGAGACAACTAATTTGTGGTGGGTAAAAGTAAACACTATCAGAGAATTTCATTCTCTGTCCCTTCCCTATGGTGTTGATGTGATAGTGTGAGTGCATGTGGAGGATGACTTTTAATTAAGTCTTAATGAGTTTTATAGTTTCAATTTAAGATTGAAGTGGGGTGTAGCAGTAAACACTCTTGATGGAACTCACCTATCTGAATGAGGAAGTGGGTCGCTTCCTATGAGAATGGAGCCGATTCTCTAGAGCATTCTGAGAAACAGGATATGTCCAGGGCCAAAATGGACAAAACGGCACGAACTTAGCAACACTTGGAGGATATCATGCATGGATGTTATTAGAATGACACCAAACGCTAGCAGTTCAAGACATCGCGTTCAATGTCTAGCTAGTAGTTCCGGTAACTTCTCACTAAGCAAGGTTCAAGACCCCATGGACACCTTTGCCTAAATGGTATTTTCCGTACTATGATTTTCGTTATTCACCGAGATTTCATTCATGTGGGGGATTGTTGGAGAAAATGAGTTGTTTAATAAATGGATTTTTGGTCTTGATGTGGTTTGATCTCATGACCTAAGGGTCTAAGGATACTCACTCATTTTTGAGTGAATGAAATGGAACCTTTAGTCCCACATTGTGGAAAACTAAAGAGGTGCTCCACTATATAACCATGTGTTCATGGATATGTTGTAAAACAATGTGGGTAGAGCGGGTGGGGCGAAAAATACATGTTTCGACCCATTCCCATGCGCGTATACCATGCACCAAGTTCCTCTTCTACTCATATTCATTTTTAGCGAATTTTTCTTTAGGAAATTAATTCCAAAAATATTTTCTTAAGAGTTTTATTTGTGCGAAATTCCTTTTACGAGTTTTACTTGTTTTTGAAGAAAACCAAAACCTAACTTGATTTGCAAGTATCTCATCCTATAAATATGATTCGAAATTTTGTTTTCAAAACACACAAGCAGCGACTATCTCTAGGTCTACTTTTCTTTTTCTTCTTGTTTTTTGTGCGGCGTTTTATTTCCATCCCTGTTGCTGAGTCCAAGAGTGGGTAACTTGCGTTGTACTGACTCAAGTTATATCGGGCAGTCTTATCCTGGACACATCTTCACACGTTGGGTTTTAGCATTACTTCAGAGTATACCCGCGAACTAATGTGTTAAGGACAGCTTGTTGAACTTGTGATTCTGCCCTCTTCAATTTGTTCGCGGTAGAGTTTTTTGATACGGTTCTTTATATTTATTGTTTGGTACATCTGACGTTTCTTCTATTGTTGCAAGATTCCAACAATCTTAACACATTATTATTCCTTGTAACAATGGGCAAGAAAGACGTTGAAAGACCACAGAAGTTTAACAGAAAGGATTTCAAGAGATGGCAATCCAAAATGTTATTTTATCTAAGCCATCATGAACTGGATTATGTACTTGTTCCACATGATGAATTGATAAATGCTGAAGATTTAACTGAGGAGGCGATCGAGTATAACAAGAGGTGTAATTTTCTGGCGAAAATCATGAATGGTTTGGAAGATGCGATGTATGATTTTTACAATGTTAAAGAAAATTTCAGTGCTTATGATTTGTGGACTGCGTTAGAAGCAAAGTATCAAGCGGAGACTGCAGGGAGCAAGAAATTTCTGGTGGCGAAGTTTATGGACTTCAAGATGACGAATGATAAGCCTGTTGTTGATCAATTCCTCGAATTTCAACAGATCATTAATGAGATTCTTGCTGAAGGTATGGTCATTGATGAGACGTTTCAAGTATCTGCGATAATTGAGAAGTTACCATCTTCTTGGTCTGAGTACAAGAAAAAGCTAAGACATGAAACTGGCGAGATCAATATGGTTGAATTGGGAAAGAAAATTCAAGTGGAAGAGATGTTGTGCACCAAGGACAAGAACGTGTCTTCTGCAAGGGACATGAGTAACAAAGCTCATATGACCGAACACAGATCTTCCAAAGCTGGAAAAGGTGAGAATAACAATCGTAACTCTAAGTGTGGTCCTCCCAAGAAAGGTATGTTTCGAAAACCAGAGTCTAGCATTACTAAAATTAAGGGTGCTTGTTATGCATGTGGAGTTACTGGCCATATGGCAGTTCACTGTAGACATCGTAAGGACAAGAAGGATAATGCTAACTTGGTTGAAAAGAACAAGGACGAGTTTTCTGCTGTAGTGTCTGAAGTTAATTTGGTGACCAATGTGATGGACTGGTGGGTAGCCTCTTGAGTTACCAAGCATGTTTGTGAGAACAGGGACCTGTTCACCTCCTACCAGAGGGAAGGCGAGAAACTCTATATGGGTAACTCATCTGCATCTGAGGTTGCAGGAAAAGGAAAGGTCGGCTTGAAGCTCACATATGGCAAGACTCTCACATTGAATGAAGTTCTTCATGTTCCAGACATCTGCAAAAATCTTGTTTCTTGTTCTGTTTTAGATGATAAGAGTTTTAAAGTTTCAATTAAGTCTGGAAAACTTATAGTAACTAAGGGAAATGATTATGTGGGTAAGGGTTATAAGACTGGGGGTCTTTATAAACTTAATGTAACCTGTCCTGAAGTGAAATTGAATGATTCTTCTGCTTACATGTGTGTGTCATCGAATGTTTGGCATGGTAGACTTGGTCATGTAAATTACAAATCAATGCATAAACTGGCTAGCGTAGGCTTCATACCCAAATTCACTTTAGATAAAAGTCATAAGTGTGAGATTT
>NC_039361.1:115483450-115487354 GCF_003573695.1 Papaver somniferum | reverse complement strand
GTGCATCTGTATCTTGGAAGAGTTCCAAACAGACATGTATAGCTCACTCAACTATGGAGTCGGAGTTTATTGCATTAGATAAAGCAGGAGAGGAGGCCGAATGGCTAAGAAACTTTTTAGAAGATATTCTTCTCTGGCATAGGCCTGTGCCAGCTATATCTATACATTGTGACAACAAATCTGCAATAGGTAGAGCTAAGAATAGCTTCTACAATGGAAAGTCTATACATATGCGTAGAAGACGTGATTCTTTGAAATTACTAATCTCAACAGGCGTTATTTCCATAGATTGGACAAGGTCCAAGGAGAATATCGCGGACCCTTTGACGAAAGGTTTGTCCAAGGAGATAGTTAGTAAAGCATCGAAGGGGATGGGGCTTATGCTCAAATAATTAAACTTGCCATGAAGGATACTCAACCTTGCTGACTGGAGATCCCAGGATCAAGGTTTCGAATGAGACAACTAATTTGTGGTGGGTAAAAGTAAACACTATCAGAGAATTTCATTCTCTGTCCCTTCCCTATGGTGTTGATGTGATAGTGTGAGTGCATGTGGAGGATGACTTTTAATTAAGTCTTAATGAGTTTTATAGTTTCAATTTAAGATTGAAGTGGGGTGTAGCAGTAAACACTCTTGATGGAACTCACCTATCTGAATGAGGAAGTGGGTCGCTTCCTATGAGAATGGAGCCGATTCTCTAGAGCATTCTGAGAAACAGGATATGTCCAGGGCCAAAATGGACAAAACGGCACGAACTTAGCAACACTTGGAGGATATCATGCGTGGATTTTATTAAAATTACTCCAAACGCTAGCAGTTCAAGACATCGCGTTCACTGTCTAGCTAGTAGTTCCGGTAACTTCTCACTAAGCAAGGTTCAAGACCTCATGGACACCTTTGCCTAAATGGTATTTTCCGTACTCTGATTTTTCGTTATTTACCGAGATTTCATTCATGTGGGGGATTGTTGGAGAAAATGAGTTATTTAATAAATGGATTTTTGGTTTTGGTGTGGTGTGGTTTGATTTCATGACCTAAGGGTCTAAGGATACTCACTCATTTTTTGAGTGAATGAAATGGAACCTTTAGTCCCACATTGTGGAAAACTAAGGAGGTGATCCACTATACAACCATGTGATCATGGATATGTTGTAAAACAATGTGGGTGGAGCGGGTGGGGGGAAAAATACATGTTTCGACCCATGCCCATGCGCGTATATCATGCACCAAGTTCCTCTTCTACTCGTATTTATTTTTGGCGAATTTTTCTTTAGGAAATTAATTCCAAAAATATTTTCTTAAGAGTTTTATTTGTGGGAAATTCCTTTTACGAGTTTTACTTGTTTTTGAAGAAAACAAAAACCTAACTTGATTTGCAAGTATCTCATCCTATAAATATGACTCGAAATTCTGTTTTCAAAACATACAAGCAACGACTATCTCTAGGTCTACTTTTCTTCTTCTTCTTGTTGTTTTCTGATACGGTTCTTTATATTTATTGTTTGGTATATCTGACGTTTCTTCTATTGTTGCAAGATTCCAACAATCTTAACACATTAGTATTCCTTGTAACAATGGGAAAGGATTTCAAGAGATGGCAATCCAAGATGCTATTTTATCTAAGCCATCATGGACTGGATTATGACTTGTTCCATATGATGAATGCTAAAGGTTTAACTGAGGAGGCGATCGAGTATAACAAGAGGTGTAATTTTCTGGCGAAAAATCATATCATGAATGGTTTGGAAGATACGATGTATGATTTTTACAATACTAAATAAAATTTCAGTGCTTATGATTTGTGGACTGCGTTAGAAGCAAAGTATCAAGCGGAGACTGCAGGGAGCAAGAAATTTCTAGTGGCGAAGTTTATGGACTTCAAGATGACGAATGAAAATCCTGTTGTTGATCAATTCCTCGAATTTCAACAGATCATTAATGAGATTCTTGTTGAAGGTATGGTAATTGATGAGACGTTTCAAGTATCTGCGGTAATTGAGAAGTTACCATCTTCTTGGTCTAAGTACAAGAAAAAGCTAAGACATGAAACTGGCGAGATCAACATGGTTGAATTGGGAAAGAAAATTCAAGTGGAAGAGATGTTGTGCACCAAGGACAAGAACGTGTCTTCTGCAAGGGACATGAGTAACAAAGCTCATATGACTGAACACAGATCCTCCAAAGCTGGAAAAGGTGAGAGTAACAATCGTAACTCTAAGCGTGGTCCTCCCAAGAAAGGTATGTTTCGAAAACCATAGTCTAGCATTACTAAAATTAAGGGTGCTTGTTATGCGTGTGGAGTTACTGGCCATATGGCAGTTCACTGTAGACATCGTAAGGACAAGAAGGATAATGCTAACTTGGTTGAAAAGAACAAGGACGAGTTTTCTGCTGTAGTGTCTGAAGTTAATTTGGTGACCAATGTGATGGACTGGTGGGT
Organism: Papaver somniferum; assembly: GCF_003573695.1. Lineage (NCBI taxonomy): Eukaryota > Viridiplantae > Streptophyta > Magnoliopsida > Ranunculales > Papaveraceae > Papaver > Papaver somniferum. Next base: position 115,484,913 of record NC_039361.1, on the reverse strand, counting down.
AGCCTCTTGAGTTACCAAGCATGTTTGTGAGAACAGGGACCTGTTCACCTCCTACCAGAGGGAAGGCGAGAAACTCTATATGGGTAACTCATCTGCATCTGAGGTTGCAGGAAAAGGAAAGGTCGGCTTGAAGCTCACATATGGCAAGACTCTCACATTGAATGAAGTTCTTCATGTTCCAGACATCTGCAAAAATCTTGTTTCTTGTTCTGTTTTAGATGATAAGAGTTTTAAAGTTTCAATTAAGTCTGGAAAACTTATAGTAACTAAGGGAAATGATTATGTGGGTAAGGGTTATAAGACTGGGGGTCTTTATAAACTTAATGTAACCTGTCCTGAAGTGAAATTGAATGATTCTTCTGCTTACATGTGTGTGTCATCGAATGTTTGGCATGGTAGACTTGGTCATGTAAATTACAAATCAATGCATAAACTGGCTAGCGTAGGCTTCATACCCAAATTCACTTTAGATAAAAGTCATAAGTGTGAGATTTTCGTAGAATATAAGCATGCTAAGAAATCATTCAGTAAGAATGTCCAGAGAAACACTAAACCCTTAGAGTTAATCCATTCAGACCTAGTTGACATGAAGTCAGTTCAAACTAGAGGTGGTAAGAAACGGTTTGTCACTTTTATAGATGATTGTACGAGGTATTGTCATGTTTATTTGCTTAGAGGGAAGGACGATTCCTTAGAAGCCTTTAAGATATATAAACGTGAAGTTTAAAACCAATTTAATGCTACCATTAAAACTTTTACGTCCGACCGTGATGGTGAATATGAAATTCCTATTGGAAATTTCTGCGAAGAACATGGCATAATACATGAAACTACATCCACTTATTCACCTCAATCCAATGGTGTAGCTGAACGTAAGAACCGTACCCTTAAGGATATGATGAATTCCATGTTGATTAGTTCAGGACTACCTTCGAACTTGTGGGGGGAGGATATCCTCTCAGCCAATTACATCCTGAACAGAGTACCCTTTAAAGGATCAGATAAAACTCCGTATGAGTTATGGAAATGTAGAGAACCATCTTATGCTTACTTCAAAGTATGTGGGTGCTTGGCAAATGTGGCCATCCCTCCTCCTAAGACAACTAAGATAGGACCCAAAAGACATTGATTGTGTTTTTGTAGGGTAGCCTGAGCATTCTAGTGCTCATAGGTTTATGGTTGTGAGTTCTGAAATTTCTGACATAGGGTTGAATACTATCATGGAGTCTAGGGATGCTGAGTTCTTTGAGAATGTATTTTCTATGAAACGTGATTCTCGAAAGAGATGTTTAGATGATCCCCTAGAATTTCCGTCAACCAGTCAGTCATTACCTTTAGAAGAAGATGAACCAGAAATAGAACCTAGAAGAGGTAAAAGGGTTAAAACTAAGAAAACATGTCCTGGTTGCATTACATACCTAGCCGAGTCTGATCCTCGGGCTTATAAAGAAGCCATGACTTGT
>NC_039361.1:115483263-115483440 GCF_003573695.1 Papaver somniferum | reverse complement strand
CCCATGCGCGTATACCATGCACCAAGTTCCTCTTCTACTCATATTCATTTTTAGCGAATTTTTCTTTAGGAAATTAATTCCAAAAATATTTTCTTAAGAGTTTTATTTGTGCGAAATTCCTTTTACGAGTTTTACTTGTTTTTGAAGAAAACCAAAACCTAACTTGATTTGCAAGTA
>NC_039361.1:113483145-113579933 GCF_003573695.1 Papaver somniferum | reverse complement strand
GGGGGGGGGGGGGGGGAAGTATCAGTACGTTCTTCCCCATCAGAAATCTCATCCTCGGCAAACTCTTCGTTTACCGGACTGGTAACTTCTTCATGAAGCTCAGCCTCACCCATCACAATGGTAGAAGACTGCTTCGGCCCAATCTTTTTCTTCTTCGAAACCTGCAAACCAACACATGTTCCACAGAGTTACTTTCCGAACAAGTTACTTTCCACAGAGTTACTTTCCGAACAAGCGCGGCCAGAAACTGCAATAACCATACCTTAGCAGTAGTGGCACTCTTCGGTGGAAGTATAGCACCAGAACCTTCCTTCTCGTCTCCTTCAACGACGTCGAGGGCATAAAGAAAGTTCATACCTGCGAAGTTTAAACGCCAGGGACAGAAATCTCCATAATGAGCAGGAGGAGATTCACGTGGCCTGCTACTCCCACAAGGACGCCAACCGCGTGGACCGGGAACCCAACCGTACGCCCAAGGACCAACAACTTCGATTATAGTAGCGTTCCACTCGTATTCATGGTCACGCTTGATCCTCTCACATGCCGGAAAAAGTTTCCGCTGACTAGACCCCTCGGTGCCTGGAACATACTTCAGTTTGGCATCGCTGACCTCACTTAACAGACGAATTTCACCCCGAGGAGCAGCGAGATTCCGAAGGCTAACACTCCACGGTTTACGATTCCTACTATTGACGTAATCACCAAAAGAGTTTTTGAAGTTTTCAGGAGTGTACCATTCCCTCTATGCGGGATTTGGAACATAACATGTCATCGTCGTCTGTCCCTTACTCCGCAGATAACACTCCTTCAGTGCACGTAGATAATTCCCCGATAATTGCGACACAAAACGGCTGTGAGTATTGGTAGAAGAGCCTTCACGACCATCAAGCACATCGTAATAGAAGGAGTCGCCAGACTTGTACAACAGCAGCATAAGACCCGCCTCGAAAGCTCCAACCGTAGTCAACAAATGGAACTCGTCAAACTGATACTTCGAGAGGAGCTCATAAGTAATATCATCCTCAGGGGCATAGAAACGAACCTCGAAGGCTTGAAGCTCATGCTTTTCCTTGAAAACTTCAAGGTCAATATGCTTGAACGTCACTTTCTTCTTGCTGACCGAAACACTGCGTATCACCGGGGCAGCCTCATCCTGTTCCGCGGGGTCGTATGAACCAACAAAAGCCTCGGAAGCTCGTCTTTTCAAAGAGGGATTCTTAGACGATTCAGTCCCCGGGACACAACCTTTGGTGTTCTTCCCTTTGAGAGGAATTACTGGAGGCGGCGGTAGAGGGTGCTGCACAGGCACTACTGAACGCAGAGGAGGAACATCAAAGGCAACAACACGAGGAGGTGTCTGCGCACACCTAACGTCATCACGAGGACGAGAAACCGCACGGTCGGCAGCGTTTCGAGACCCGGAAGGATTTTTTGAGAGACCATCTTTCCTAGGAGGAGAGGACTTCGCCCCTGAAGAAGAAACTCTGATACCACGGGGATCCATTTGAGACTCTCTGCATGGAGGGGATCTCGGTAGACTAGAACCCGGAGTTTGATAAGGAATCTGCGGACGGTCAGACATGGCTGCGAAGAGATACAACATAAACAAGTTAGAAACAAACACAAGGTCATCACCAAAGATCAAAAAAACCACAAAATTAGCAGTCCATCTCAACATAGCACAGAAACCCTAAAACCCCAAACTCAAAAGTCCAATCAATACACGTAAAACAATGGCCTCCTCGATTTGAGACGAAGAACAGGGGCAAACTAGCATACAAGCATCAGAAAAGGGTTCTTCATCACAAACAAGGGACGACAACAGCAGAAAGGGGAGGCTACAATACGATCAACAACAGAAAATTTACAACCAACACAGCTTAAAACAAAAGGAACAAAGAAAAGAAACCTTACCACCACAAACATCAGCAGGAAAAGGACAACAAACCAGAAACAATGAAGAAGGGAGCGTGATTAATGCTAAGACAAATGATTTAATGGTCGAGGAACAAAGAATGAAGACTGACAGATAATGAAACAAACCAGAAACAATGAAGAAGGGAGCGTGATTAATGCTAAGACAAAGAATTTAATGGTTGAAGAACAAAGAATGACAGAGAATGAAATTAATTTTCGAAGGAGAATGAAATTAATTTTTCTCCCCTCCTTAATATACTCGAAAGAAAGAGAAGGAAGTTAAGGGAGGAATGGGAAACGTGCCCATTAAATGAGCAGTTAATGCACGAATAAGAAACATGCCCAAGTCTCTAGGAGAAGTTATTAGGAGAGAGGAAGAATATGTAACGACTGTTTTCTTCAATGCTCCCACTAAACACTCAAGCCCGAAGAAAAGGGGCAAATTGTGTGCACATATTTCATCATCAAACACGTGTATATAGGAACATACGTGGAGAGCATGCGGACAAAGTCATCAAAGCATGATGACATGTGCCCACAGCCAAGATGCCCATCCCGCCGACGTTGGATCTTTGCCCGAACAAATCTAAGGGCAGAAGTTAAAAAGACGTACCGGTAACACGATGTACTGCGGAGCACCAGATAACTCCCGAAGAGTTACTTTATCTCATCCCCAAAAGAAGCCAAGATCAACGGTGGAGAGAAAATGAACTGACATGGATGTGACAGGGGCATAAGACACTTGCCTGACACGAGAAGACACTTCAACTACCCGCATTAAACACTCTGAGCAGCATACGTGTCGATCAACCCGTGGAACGAACGAGGACGACTCTGCGTGATGAAGTAATAAACGAAGACCCCCGCGTGATGGACACAGAACACAAGAAGATAAGGTTCCAACGGTCCTCATAGATGGTCCCACACTCTAACCCTATAAATACCCCCTCTCCACCAAGAGTAAGGGGATCGGAAAATTGAGGAAGGGAAGGAGAGAGAAATTGTGAGTATAAGTTAGTACTTTACCATATACAGATCTATGTAAACCCCAAAGTCACTCGACTATCTTTGTAATCATCAAGTATATAGTAAAACAACAACCCCGTGGATGTAGGCCTTAGTGCTGAACCACGTAAATCCCAGTCTTATTTACATTTCAGCACTTTATATTTGCCTAACGCTCCATGAGTTTTACTTTTATGCTTCGTTTTCTTTATCTTACCCTACGTAAACGCCCCTCTCGATGTTATTGGATGAGGCTATGATAAACCCGAAGGTTTGGAGCCAAGGAATCAATGCCATTGTATTATCAGTGCGAGTCCGTACCTAGAGTGTGAATATTGTTTGTGAACGTATAGATGCCTTCGTGATTTACGTGTTCACAGCCTCACTATTCCAAACTCGAACAAAATATCTATCGAGCAACAGCACATCCAAACGATCATCATTCGAATCAACAGAGAACTACGATAGACAACATTACGAGCCCCACCTTATCTGCCATCTCTCTTCTCATTCACCAATGATCACTGTAGCGAATGACATTAATGGCATCGGTTCCATTTTCACAGCAAACTGTATTCTTCGATTCCAAGTACAACCCAAGTCTCATTACAGCGTATTCTTCCCTGTCCTCTTCTCGTTCTTTCATTAACTTATTGACGGCAATCAACCGCAGACCTACAACATCACCATTCATCGTCTACTTCCATCATCTGCAGCTCCATTTTCAACCAAACACCGACAACAACAAAACGCACTCCATAGATATCTTATTTCTTTTCGAGCTCAGCTGATCATCGTACTCCTTCGAACATTTCCATCGACTCGAGCTCAGCTTCCAGGTTCTTCCCTGTCCATCTCGAGTTCACCAATCACTGATGTCATTGGCAGACCTCAGACCGAACTCAAATTCCATGAACAGTGAACCACCGAGAATCCCATCGTGATCAGCAGCCGGACGGGTATTCTCGATTAGAGCTGGAGAAGAAGACGATGGCCACCCCGTAATAATCCTCCTGGTGCCTTTAACAAATTCCTTTCAACTGTCAGTCTTAGAAGACTGACAGTGTAATTTTTTACATCACTCTTGTTTCGCACATAACTTCTTTGTATGATATCGGATTGACCCCATTTTTTTTCCATTGGCTTCATATTTACGTCCTCTTCAAGGTGATGGCAAGAACTCCTAGGTTTGAACGAATTCTATTTGGTCTTTGGTCCTTCTCCACTTGTAGCTAACTTCCATGCAAATTCACTCCTTTTGGAAGATTCACCTAGCAAAACATAAATAAGAGAAAACAAGAGTAATATACAATAATTCGCAAGAATATATAGCAATTACTAGCATATATTCGACACTAAATATATGAAAAATATGCACTTAATAATGGACGCAACAAGGAAGAAAATGATAAGAAGGACAGACCTATCGAGTTTCACAAGAACCTTGTTTTCATAACTTGCTTTCATGTTGTTGATCATGAAAACAAGCTACCAGTTCAGATTTCATCAGAACTGGTAGGAAATCTTCTTCGGAATTTTGAGGTCGATCGTGAACAACTCGGAATTGCAACAAGGAATCTTGATTTTCTGAAAAACGAACTGAAGAAAGCAACTGAGGAGCTCGTCCATGTTCAATCTCTAGTTGCTAAACGGGTTTAGCGTTTTTCAAATCATGTTCTCTTAAGAGACAGTTTTCCTAGTAAATCTTCTTTTTTTCTTGTTTTGCTTAAAAGAATAACTAGAGTTTGGAATAGCCATTATTGTGATTACACATAGCTATGTCCAACGTTTTCATCTTCATGTTTTTAGATTTATTAGTTTAAATTCTAAATTTGTTTGGAAGATGATTTTTGCAGTATTAATCTTTATGGTTTTATATATTGCAATATTGTTATAGGATATGTGTATTTACGTCCGTGAACTTGATTGTCCCGTACTTTGTCAAAAGTAAAATCGTTCGTGAGTTGATATGTATGTATTGATACAAGAATGAATTGACTTTTTACAAATACAAAATTTAAGCCTATTATGTCAATTTTTGATGGAAGATAGGTTAAAATCTTTTGTTTTCAAGGATTATGTCTGTTGGTTGTCATTGTGCAAATGGTGATGGAAAAATAGAATGAACCCTTGTGTATTCCGCAGTAATTGATCCATATTTTATGTATTACTGTGAGGCTCCGTAATGTGTCTTATGTTGAGCACTAAACAACCAAGTTGATTATTTTTATGATTAACTTTGTTGTTGTTCCATGAGATACTTTTTGTTGAGCATTTTGAACTAAATTAATCTTGTTTGGTTATTTAGTTATGACTCCGTAAGTTTTCTTATGTTTGAGCGTTTTTGACTGGGTTGATTAATTTCATGATTAACTTAGTCATTGGTCCATAGATTCTCTTATGTCGAGTATGACCAATTGTCAGAGCATTGCTCGGTCGAACTCGCATGCGTTGCTATCTCAAACATGTTTGTCAATGTTAGTGATCAAAACTATAAGTCTTGATTTCTAGTCTATTATAGCTAAGTCTCGGACTAGGATAGAAAGTGTATTTGGGCTCAAGGACTTCATGGCGATTCATCATACAAATAGAAGAACTACTCAAGGAACCGGTGGAACTTCTCGACAAAAAGGTATGTGAAGACTTGAACTTATCTATCACTCAAAAGTATATCTACTCTATCTCCTACTCTTTGAGACAAGAAGTCGTATGCTATATATATAGACTTGGATTATACACATTTGGTATTTCGAGCCGAGTATACCTCGCCTATCTATATCTCGAAATATGTGTTGGTAAGCTTTTCGCTTCGATCAAGTTTATCTTTACCATGTGAAGAAAGTCATGATATGTTTCAATCATCTTGAAAATTAGTTTGACGAGAAATAGTGTAACAACTGTATAACGTCCTCTAAGAATGTTTCAATGATTGAAATGAGAGTTTAGATTACATAACCAATGGTGGACATAAGCATTATTGTGGAAAAACATTTATGTATAAGTCTTATTCCTTGAACCAAAGTTTGCGAACTTTGTTGATCAAGAGAATCGGAAGAATGACGTGAGCCAAGTCCGCTAACTGCCGAAGTTCTCAAACCCGAGAATTTCTGCTGGAGTTTACAAACTACTTGCGTGAATCTAAGTCTGTGAACCCAGTCCGCGAACCGGAGAAGTTCTCATACCCGAGAATTTCTGCTGGAGTTTGTAAACTCTGCCCGATAACTTAAGTCCGCGAACCTAGTCTGCGAACTTGATAAGGTTATATATCTGAAGTGATTTCTGAACTTAAACTTAAAAAGACTAAGTAATGCAGTTTGCAAACTGTGGCTATAAAAGTTCATGAACCGATTCAAGTGAATCAAATCTTCTTTGCTTCAATTGTATCTTGTGTAGTACATAAGATTTCCTTGCAATTGAACAAGTCTCTAACTAGTTCATTTGAAGTCATTTGAACTAGTTTTGGTGAAGAAGAACATGGTTGATATGAAATGCTCATATGGCTAACCTTTTGGTTAACTATTATTGAACCAACAAGTGCATATGTTTGGGTACGATTAAAAAATCTAGAAGCGTGCATTGTCAAGTGTGTGTAACAAGCTAAGTTTTCGATCTAACGGTTGAGAAATATTAGCTTGAATCTAAATCAGGTTTTCATCTAACAGTGAATATTGAATTGATTTGTTACTAAGCTAACATTGATTGCAAACCCTGATTTGAAAGACTATATAAAGGAGATATCTAGTATTGTGCAAAACTAATCCCCAAACCTTACGTGTGATACTAGTTTGCGTGCTAGAGTCGATTCTCCTTTAACCCTTGGTTTTCTTCTTCTAAAACCAGGTTAACGACTTAAAGACTTCATTGGTATTGTGAATCCATACCGATACTACTTTTATCGTAGTTGTGTGATCTGATCTTGCATCTTCTATCGTACGAGTACAATCAGATTGATTGGCTTGAGATTGATATCTCCGATAGGCAAGATATAAAAAGTAATCACAAACATCTTCGTCACATTGTTTGTGATTCCGCAACATCTTGTTTCGCTACCATACGATTAAGATTTTTGTGAGGTTATTGATAACTCTAGGCTGTTCTTCGGGAATATAAGACCGTATTATCAATTGGTTCCTGTTCACCTTGATTATTATCAAAAGACGGAATAAAACCTTCAGGGTTTATCTGTGGGAGGTATATTGATCCTTTTATAGACTTGTCTGTGTGACAAAGATTTGTTTATTGTCAAAACCTGTGATTTTGGGTCGTAGCAACTCTTAGTTGTGGGTGAGATCAACTAAGGGAATCAAGTGCACAGTATCCTGCTGGGATCAGAGGCGTAGGAGCATAACTGTACCTTGGATCAGTGGGAGATTTATTGGGGTTCAACTACAGTCCAGTCCGAAGTTAGCTTGGAGTAGGATAGTGTCTGTAGCGGCTTAATACATTGTGTGTTCAATCTGGACTAGGTCCCGGGGTTTTTCTACATTTGCGGTTTCCTCGTTAACAAAATTTCTGGTGTCTGTGTTATTTCTATTTCCGCATTATATTGTTTATATTTATAATTGAAATAATACAGGTTGTGCATTAGATCATTAATTAGAGTAATCCAACCTTTTTGTTGATTGTCATTGATTGATCCTTGGATATTGGTCTTTGGTACCATCCAAGTTATTCCTCGTGTTTGATTAAAGACTCGCTGATTTCTAATAGCTTCATCAAATCAAAACAAGAGAGAGATATTAAATCCTTGAGATAATTTTACCTAGATTAAGTCTGACTGTCTAGTTGATTATCTAGCAAAGTATATTGGAGTTAGTCCACACAGATGTAGATGGGTAAAAACGATTTGTTGGTTTTTACGGAATTGAGGAGATGACCGTGTGGAGACTCTTTGAACCTAGAAAATGCTCAACCTCACACAGATGCACTGCTAGAAGGGAGTGCTTTAAGTTCTAGAGATCAATTTGTAGGACTGCGTCCTAAACCAAAACAATGGCCGTTCCAGAGTCAATTCGGTCAAAAGAGAGGATGGGCTGATCTGTAGGAGGGAAGCTGAGAAACGTGTGAGATCAATGGTGATCGAGATTGTAGATGTGTTGTGTATTCTGCGTAAGAAAGTTCTGAATGATTGATTTTACTCAGTTGAGAGTGATCGCTCATACGATGAGTTCGTGCAGACGAAGGATTGTCTGTATGAACTTGTCGAGAAATTCTTGTCTATTTCAATCAGAATTCAGAGACCTTTTATATTGCTGAATTGAAAACACCATGATCCCATGAAATGTGACAGTTGCTGGAGTCAAAGAGTGGGGAAGTGGAAAATCGTGTTGAAACCAGTTGCTCATCGTGCGGAGACTTGGTTAACTTTCCACCCACTGCTTTGCTAACTCCTCCAACTGATTGCACGACCTAATCACATTCTCATCGTTTGTATAAACACACGTGCCGTAGACCGCCAGACCAAAACCCTAGTTTATATCCCCCAATGTGACACGATTGATATCTCGTGAATGTGGAGTCTGCAAGACAGACGTGTATTTAGTTAGTCAGTTGCTGACTTTATGGGACGATGAGTCCTTGTATTGCTGAGTTGAACATAATTTGCAAATGTTATGAGACTCATGAATTGAACATGTCTACTGAGACAAAAAATATCATTGTCGAATAAATGATGATAACCTGAGCAAACTGTGCTGCTGAATCGTTGAATATTGATATTTGAACCAATATTCCTTAGTCTGAGCAAATATTGCTCATTTGATGAATTGTTGAATATTAATAGTTGAACCAATATTATTTGGTGTGAGCAAATGTTGCTCATCTGAGCAAATGTTGCTCATCTGAGCAAATGTTGCTCGTTTGAGGAATCATTGTAACAGGACCAAGATAAATATTAATTTAAAATACTGGAAGTTGAGCCGAGTATAATTAATTAGGGTGTTGATCATGGGATCAACATAAAAATTATTGGCGTTTGCAGAGCTCTGGATTCGAAACCCTAATTTTGATCAATTAATGATTTATTGAAAATCAACCACGGAAAGAAGGAGGGACCGGCCACATGGGATGATGAGTCGACCATGTAGCGCCCACATGCTCATGTGAGCAAAAATACCAAAGTCTCATGAAGACCAGTTGGTGAAAAGATGATTAAATGCTGGTTCAATCATTTATTAAAATAATGCTTGTGTGAGCGTCAGATAATAAAACCTGATTATGGAGAGATGAGGGACCGACCAAGAGGGCATTAGACCGGCCCTTGGTGATCATGGGACCAGCTGATGGTCGTTTGAGCAAATTCCAAGTTGTTTGGGAGGAGTTTGGACCTAATATGAGCAATTGAGCAAATTAGGTTAAAATTATTAAAACATGTGGGACCGACTATTTGCAAGCCTTAGGGCCAGCCTTGGTCGGTCAAGGAGACATGCCCGTGTCACCATAATGTCCGTGTCTCAGTCATGAGAGTTTCTATATTTTCTGATGCGCGTTTGAACAACATTTTGAAAAAATATGAAGGATTCAGGGTTTTGCTGAAACTGGAGAATCTTCATGAGATGATGAAAAATAATTAATAAAATAGAGAATTGCAAGGTGTGGGACCGGCCACGGCTAGGACATGACCGACCAGCTAGCAAGCTCGGTCCCGCAGCACCTTTCCCAATTTTATGTATTTTCCCTGATGTGAGGGAAATATCATGAAACTAAGGAATTTCTTGAAGTTAGGGACCGGCTATGGCCAAGGCATGGACGGCCGGCCAAAGAGCCCGTCCCAAGGCACTTTTCCCAATTTTATTATATTTTTCATGATTTTAGGGAAATATCATAAAATCAAGAGGTTTGTTGAAACCAAGGAATTTATTGAAATCAGGGAGTTTCCATGAGATGAGGGAAACATATAAAATAACAATAATGAAATAAGGGGCGTGTGGGACCGGCTAGGGGGAGGTCCCACGAGTTTCCCTAATTTTACATTATTTTCATGACTTGAGGGAAATTTCATGAATTCAAGGAATTTTCATGGGATGAGGGAAATAATAATAAAATAATAAGGAGTCATGAGGTGTGGGATCGACCACGGCTAGGGCATGGCCGGACGGCTAGTGAGCCCGGTCCCACGACATCTTTCTTAATTTATTATTATTTCTTTGATACGAGGAAACACCATGAGACTGGGGAGTTTCCTTGAGACGAAGGAGATTTGCTCAAATGAAGGGATTTTCATGAGATAAGGGAAAATAATAAAAATAGGATAAAATATAAAGTGGGCGTGGGACTGGCTACGGCACGACCAGTCGGCCCGGTCCCCTAGCGCCTCGATTAATATTTTATTATTTGTTATTTTCTTCCTATTTTGCATAGGTTCATCATTCCTCCGTGTTTTGGAATGCTCGTTTGTGCATTCAGGTGCTCGTTTGTGCATTATTGTCGAGTACACTTGCACCATTTTGGTCGGGGCTTACTCGAGAGCTGCTCAGATGCCCGTACGTCAAATATTTATCACTAACCCGTGGAATTCTGCTGGGAAGAACCACAAATTGAAGTGACGAAATATTACGAATAATTGTAGAATATTGTTGAATATTCAGTTAATGATTAAAGATAATTAATTGATGACTCTATACTAGCAGGCATGCTGTCTAAGAGCATTAATTATCTGAGGATTGAGAGATATGAGCTTGTTGAAACGTTATATTACCTTTATATAGTCAGGGAAAACATTGTTGCATCCTGTAGACGTTGTTTCTCTATACTTGCAGGCATGCTGTCTAGGAGCCGTCCAATCTTTCGATTCTATATAAAAGTAATTACCGAAATTGCTCAGTATTCATGAGATGTGTTGTTGCCTCAGCTGAGAGACTACACATCTACATATAATCTGAGAGACATCATTCTCGGTCAGAGATTTTGTGGCATGACCTTTCATGCTTTCGACGAGAGACATGAGTCTCAACACTCATCTGATTGCTGGACCAGGAATACTACAATTATGGTTTTACAATTTTAACCCTTGTCGAAAATCCACCATATGCATTAGGTCCCCTTCTTAGTGAGGGACAGTCATGTTCCTCAGTCAGCACTGAATGGTGATTTTCCAGTCACAAACGAAAACAAGTAATTGAACTTAGTCGTAAGATAAGACGTTACCGGATTTATGACTGCATGAGCAAATCATGGCTTGAATGAAAACCCCAGTGGCCAGATAGAGCGTCATCCAACGAGTGTCAATTGGTGTAGAACCGCTGATTTTATGATGGAACCTTGGTTAGTTCAGGATTCACGGGCCGGGCCCGAATAAAGAAATCCTCGTGGAATTAGGTTTTGGAAATAAAATTTGGTATAAAAGGGATTAATCCTTTTTTTTTTTTTTTTTTTTTTTTTATTTCACCAAAAAATCGACCACCACCTTCATCACCTTACCTCCTTCACGTCAACAGCAGGAGAAGGAAGAATTACCGGAGCGCCACCGCCGTCCGACCGGAGGGACCACCGTCCGACCAACTTACGGCCGGCGCCGACCAGGTACGTGGTAGTTTTTTTTTTTTTTTTGCTGATTTCTTGAGTTTTTCATGCTTTGATCATGTTAAAATTTTATACATGTGTATATATGAGTGTGAGTTTTGTTGAAAACCCTTGTTTTATTAAACGTATGTTCGTTCAATCATTAATTCAAGAGACTAGCAATAATCCATAACTTGAGAGAGATTTTTTTTTATACATAGACCAATGTCCAGTGATAAAATTTTGTTTATGAGCTTTCATGAAAAACAAAACTTTATCTTAAAAGGTGTGAACTTTTCGCAAGACCGAAATAAACCTTCGTTTCAAAGAAAAATGCTCGCATAAAGGAAAATAGATTTTTTATGAAATCGTGACCTGTTCATGGAATTTTTTTTTTGAAATCGTGACACATATAATGCCATATATTTATTTGCGTGAGTTTGCTCATGTTAGATAAAAAATTTGAAAATTTACGTGAGTTATTCACGTTAATTTTTATTTCGTAAAATCAAAACATGGATTTTGAGTAACCCTCGAAATTAGACAATTTATTTATGATGAAATATTGTCTTGGTGTAAATTTCATAGTCCGGCTGTGGGTGTTTATACTATGAAAATTATGTTCATGATTTTATGAAAAATCAATTCCGATTTTCAAATGATAATGCTTTGTTCGTTATTGCAGGTTTCAAAGAACGAACTAAGTTGGAGTGTTAACTCTTGTATCACAATTACCGTGTTAGTGAAATTGTAAAGAGGTAAGAGTTAAGAATTACCGTTTTTGTAGATGTTTGCTGATAAGCATGTAAATGCTACATTTTGTACCCATATTTATATTAGGTAGGACTCAATATTTTGGCTAACTATACCATTTTAGTGCTTTTTTGTAGAAAGTACAAGTGAATTCGATCATCCAGCGAATAAACAACAAAATGTGAGACTTAATGGTGTTTGCGACGAATATGGCAACAAAATGTGGTTGGCCTGGTATTTCCATGTATCAGCAACCACAATGATGAAATGAGGTTGGCATGGTATTTCCATGTATCAACAACCACAATGATGAAATGGGATTGGCTTGGTATTTCCATGTATCAGCAACCACAATGATGAAATGGGTTGGCCTGATATTTCCATGTATCAGCAACCACAATAATCAAATATGCTGGCCTGATATTTCTATATATCAGCAACACTTATTATGTTGGTCTGATATTGTATTTTTATATATCAGCAACACTTATTATACTGGCCTGATATTTTATATATCAGCAGCACTTATTATGCTGGCCTGATATTCTCTATATATCAACAGCATGGAAGTCATCGCAGCCGACAGATACTACAAAAGAAAACGAAGACTGTATTTGTTTATACAAGCAAGTGAAGCTCACAAGTGTTAATCAAGAAAGTGGACGTGGACTTCCCATCACCACATTTTTATGTGGAGTGGCAACATATTCCATTTCTATAATAAAGTCTCGGTTCCATTTCCTATCTACCTAAGCAGCTGGTGGCTCTTCTATTGAGCACTCTCAGAGAAGTCTTTATGACGAAATAACACCGGGGTGGAGAGAGTGAAGACGTTCTTTACACTACAACAAAATATTTCTCGCCGCCGTGGTTATCTCTCTGTCGATGGAGTTCGTATCTCTCCCAATAGCAGCAAGGTTTGGAATTGGCTGGAATATAAGTGATCGTGGGGATTGTCAGAACAGATTTTGGGGGTTTATATGTCGACGGAATTTAGGTTTATCTCAGAAGGAATAATGGATCTCAGCGAGAGAGAACTAATGGGAAGGAAACGAAGATGGCAGCAAAATAAAGTCAGGGTCCGTGCAACGATGGAGTTGAGGAGAGAGTGGACAATGAAACTGATGGAGGAAGGTCTGACATCTGTGGCTGGAGTTAGGAGAATAAGTGGCTGTTGATGTTGTTACTCGGAGAAGATACGGAGCAGTTAAGCTGGGAGTTGTTCACTGTGTAAAACGATGGAGTTGTGGACCTTTTCGGACAACAACACCAATTACATTTGGGGATGTCGTACAACGGTAGCAACGATGGAGTTAGTTATGAGAAGAAAACTATCAAGATGTATTATGAAGTCATGTGCAGTCGCAGTGACTGATGTGTGAGCACACAAACTACGAGGGGTCCGAACGCTCACAATCAATCTTTATCAATTAAAGAGATTATGATGATGGTACCCTGATGTCGATTCATTGGCTCAAAACCTTCGGGTTTATCATGGCCACATCCAACAACTCCATGCGTGGCGTTTGTGCATGGGATATAAGTATTAAGGAAAACAAAACATGTAAGCAAACATGCGCGGAGCTAAATGAATGTAAAGTGCTGAAATGTAAATAAGACCAAGGTTTACGTGGTTCAGCACTAAGGCCTACATCCACGGGGTTTGTTGTTTTACTATGTTCTTCACGGTTACACGAATAGTTGAATGACTTTTGGGGTTTACATGTTTCTCTCCTCTAAGGGATTAACTTACCCTTACTATTTCTCTCTCTCTCTCTTCTTCCCTTCCTGATATTTTCGATCCCCTTTCCTCTTGGTGGAGATTGGGTATTTATAAGGTTAGAACGTGGGACCCATCTCTGAAGACCGTTGGAACCTTATCTTCTTGTGTCCTTGCGTCCATCACGCGGAGGTCTGCGTTTGCCCCTTGATCCCGCAGAGGCATCCTCGCTCGTTCCACAGGTTGGTCGACACGTACACTGCTCAGAGTTTTTAATGTGGGTAGTTGAGGGGTCTGCTCGTGTCAGACAAGTGTCTTCTGCCCCTGTCAGTCCGTGTCAGCTAACTTTCTCTCCACCGTTGATCTTAGCTCCTCTTTTGGGGATGAGATAAAGTAACACCTCGGGGTTTATTCGGTGTTTCGTGACGCATCATGTTTTGATGTTTTGGCATGCATGCTTTCCACGTACCTTTTTATATACACGTGTCTGATAGTGAGATATATGTGTACACAATTTGCCCCTTTTCTTCGGGCTTGAATGACTAATGGGTGCCTTGAAGAAAAACTATCGTCGCATATTCTTCTCACTCCTAATAACTTCTCCTAGATACTTGGGCACGTCTTTTATTCGTGCATTAACTGCTTATGTAACGGGCACGTTTCCCATTCCTCCCTTAATTTCCTTCTCTTTCTTTCGGGTATTTTAAGGATAGAAAGAAAATTTAATTTCATTCTTCCTAAACACTCTCTCAGTTTTCATTCTTCCTTTAAATTTTCTGTCTGTCTTCATTGAACCTGTGACCTTAAATTCTCTGTCAGTCTTCATTGCACCTGTGATCTTAAATTTTCTGTCAGTCTTCATTGCACCTGTGATCTTAAATTCTCTCCACCTTAGCATTAACCACGCCCGCTTCTCCTGTTTGTTTCTTCTACTGCTGTTTTTGCCGGTAAGTTTTTCTTTTCTTTATTTCCACCATTTTATGCTGTGTTGATTTGTGAATTTTCTGCTACTGTTGTTCCTTGTTTGTGATGAAGAACTTCTTCTAATGCTTGCATACTAGTTTGCCCCTGTTCTTCATCTTAAATTAAGGAAGCCATTACTTCGAGGGTGAAATTTTGAGCATGTATACTAATTTTAGGGTTGCTACGTTATCGTGGTTGTATTGCTATGGATGTGTTTTTTGATTTTTGGTGATGTTTTTTTTTTTTGATTGTGTGTAACTTGTTCTTTATTCTTTTCGCAGCCATGTCTGACCGTCCGCGGCCTACTTATCAGACTCCTGATTCTGGGTTATCGAGATCTCCTCCGCGTCGAGAGTCTCAAGATGATGTTCGTCGGAGTCGAGTTTCTTCTGGAGCGAAAGCCTCGTCCTCTAGGGAAGAGATTCCTTCGATAATTCCGTCTGGTTCTCGAAGAGTCTTTGATCGCTCAATGGCTCGTCCTCGTGATGATACTAGGAGTACGCAGGCTCCGCCCCGCGCTGTTGCTTTTGACATTCCTCCTCTACGTTCGTTAGTGCCCGAGCATCATCTACGGTCTTCTCCAACTTTTAAAGGGAAGAATACGAAGGGCGTAGCTCCTAGGGTTGAATCTTCAAAGAATCCCCCCGTGAAGAGAAAAGCTTCGGAAGCGTTCGTTAGTTCATCCGGCCCCGCCGAGGAGGATGAGGCTGCTCCCTTGATACGCAGTGTCTCTGTTAGCAGGAAAAAAGTAACCTTCAAGCATATCGATCTTGAAATATTCAAGGAAAAGCATGAGCTTCAAGCCTTCGGGGTTCGTTTCTATGCCCCTGAGGATGATATTACGTATGAGCTTATCTCCAAGTATGAGTTCTATGAATTTCATTTGTTAACGACGGTTGGGGCATTCGAGGCTGGTCTGATGCTGCCGTTGTACAAATCAGGTGATTCCTTCTACTACGACGTGCTCGCTAGTCGTGAGGGTTCTTCCACCAATACTCACAGCCGTTCCGTATCCCAACTATCGGGGAATTATCTCCGCGCCCTGAAGGAATGCTATCTGCGGAGTAAAGGGGAAACGTCGATGACTTGTTACGTCCCCAATCCCATGGAGAAGGAATGGTATACTCCTGAGAATTTCAATAACTCCTTCGGTGATTATGTCAATAGTAGGAATCGCAAGCCGTGGAGTGTCAGCCTTCGGAATCTCCCTGCTCCTCGAGGCGAGATTCGTCTGTTAAATGAGGTCAGCGATGCCAAGCTGAAGTATGTTCCTGGCACGGAGGCGTCCAGTTGTCGGAAACTCTTCCCCGCGCGAGAGAGGATCAAGCGCGATCATGACTACGAGTGGCACGCCACCGTTATCGAGATAGTTGGTCCGTGGGCTTACGGTTGGATTCCTGGTCCCCGCGGTTGGCGGCCTACCGAGAATAGTAAGCCGCGCGAATCTCCTCATGTTCGCTATGGAGATTTCTGCCCCTGGCGTCTGAATTTTGCGGGCATGAATTTTCCTTATGCCCTGGACGTCGTAGAGGGAGACGAGGAGGATGGTTCCGGTGCTATACTCCCACCGAAGAATATCTCAGCTGCTCAGGTACGCAGATTCTAGCTGCGCTTCTTTTTTAGAACTTCCATCAGACGGGAAAAATAATTCTTTTTGTGGTGTTGGTTTCAGGTATTGAAGAAGAAAAAGATTAGGCCGAAGCAGTCTTCTACTACGGTGATGGGCGAGGTTGAGGCCCAAGAAGAAGTTACTAGTCCAGTGAACGAAGAGTTTGCTGAGGACGAGATTACAGATGGGGAGGAACGTACTGGTACCTCCCCTATCAATGTCGAAGAAGAGGTCTTCGCTGGTCACGCTGGTGATGAAGGAAGGAACAAAGCTGTGGTGGCTGATGACGTTGTCATCGGGGATGTTTCCGTCCCTGCTGGTGATGTCGCGGATACCCTTCCCACTTCTCAAGAATTTTCTTTTGATCGGATGTATTCCACGGGGGAGTTCTTTGACGAAGCCCTCGATTTTCCCGAGGACTTCTCTTTACTTTCCCCCAATGATGATTGGGATGTTCTTGGTGGTGATGGTAATGGGGATGCTACTGTAGAAGATGTTGGTGCGGAGGAGCCTGCTGTGCATGTAGGCGCGGAGGAGCATGCCAACATTCGTGCTGAGGGGGTCGTGTCAGAGAAAGGAAAATCTGTCGTTGATGCGCCTGCCGATAGTCTTCCCCAGTCACCGACGTCTGCGGGTGAGGACGCCATCATGGATTGGTTTAAGGAAAAGAATCTTCTGTTTGTCTCTCATCCCGCTCCTGTTGTTGCTGGGAAAAAGGAATCAACCGCGTATACCCGTCGCATGATGGAGATGTCTTCTAAGGCGCAGGTGTCTGAAGCCTGGGGAAAAAGGTTGACTGTTCCCGAAGCTACCCTCGTGCCGGATCCTCCTACTTCCGTTGCCGATATGATGGCTATCGCCGACGGGTATCAATATGGCTTTCCGCAGCAGCGTGTGCTGGAGGTAAATTTTCGTACATACTTCTACGTGACGATCAGACGCTTCGGTGAAATAATGTTTTGTCATCTTGATGTGTAGATGATGAGGAGCGAGCATTGTAACCACGTGCTGTATCAGTTCTTCAAAGCGAAATCTCTGAAGCTCGAGGCTAAGCTTCGTCACCGAGAAAAGGAATTATCTGCGGCTGAGGTGGAAATAGAAGAGCTGAAGAAAATACTTAAGGAGAAAGAAAAGCTGGGTGAAGCAGAGGCTGATCTTTGTTCAGAACTTGTTGCAGTGCGTGCTGAGTTAGAGAAAACTCGTAGCCAAGTTTCCACTTTCACAGGTTTGGTTCTTTTCCCTCGCCGTCTGTCGTCATTATTTTATCTCTTAGTTGTTCTGTCTGAGTCTCCCCACCCTATCTCCAGTGGGTGGCGTCCCCGAGCTGATATGGCTTCGAAACGAAAGAGTTCGGCAAAAATCTCGTATTAGAGATTTGGTTGAGAAAATTAAGAGTGAAGCTAAGAAATGGGATGCTCGGGCTGAGGTATGGCGCGCGCGGCATGTTCAGATGGTCGACATGCAAAATCTGTACAACCATGATCGTGCTTTATTTAATGGCACACTGCTGTGGACCCGTGATAATCTGCGGGAAGCCCGTGAGCGCACTTCCTTGTTGGAATCTAGGATTCAGCTGTTGGAAGAAGAATTACAGACGGCTCGATCCATTCCTCTTTCAGGGGTCCAGGATAATATGCTCTGTCTTGCCAGAGAAAGAGATGATGCTCGTGCTGAAGTCTACGCTCTTAGCAATGCTCTTTCCGCGTCTCGTGCCGACGTAGCTCGTCATGCTGAGTCTGAGAGGAATCTCGAAGTGTGCATGTACAGACTCAGCAAAGGGGTCTCAGAGATAAATAAAGAGGTCCACCACCTTCGTCATATGGACTCGATGAAGCAGGTAGAATTAGATGCCTGTCAATTTACTCTCACCAACCTTCAACTAGACTATAAGAAATTATCCGCGGAATATGATCATCTTGATGAAGCGCGAGATGCGGTTGTTAATGAGTATGAAGAGGCTTCGGCTTGTGTCGAAGGTATAATCCCATTTCATCGAGTGTGACCTTGTTTTTTTTCTACGCTAACTCCGTGGTGTTGTCTTTTTCAGAGCTCGAGGGACGCCTTCGCGTCACAAATGAAAAACTTGAAAAGGCTCAATCTTCCTTAGCGCAGCAGGAAGAACAGACCAATCACTTCAAGAATTTAGCAGCAACCCGCGAGGAGGCCGTTGGTGCTGCTTCTAGAGAAGTGAATCGGCTGTCTTCGTTATTATCCCAAGCCCAACAGCGGACAACAGTTATTAAACACAAGGCTCGTTGTCAATTGGCTGAGGAGACGAACAAGATGCTGGAGAGGATAGAACTTGGCCTAAGGAATGAACATGGTCTCGTGAAGAACTATCCTCGTCGTCCCGTTCCTTCTGCCTTGCCCAGCTCCTCGGGCCCCTCTTCTGGTGGGAGCGTCCCATCAAGTCTTCGGAATAATCCTGCCGATGGGGCCTCCACTTAGGTAGAGATCGCAGCATTTTGTAGGATCCGCGGCATCATTATACTTTTTGTAATCATGTAACAAGGATATTTTTTGCTGATGATCCTGTAAAAGGAATATTTTTTGATTGTGTATCCTTGACTTTGGCCTTTCACTTCTTGTAATCACCCTTTATGAAATGAATCCTCTTCTTGATATACCTACAATGTTGTTTTGTTTTTATTTTAAGTATTTGTGAAAAATCAAAGCAAAAGTTTTTAAGTGTTTTTGAGTGCGATACTGAAGGAAGGTACCTTCGTGATCGTCTTGAGACCTGTCACCCCGCTGGCGAATCCTGGGCCAGAGGATTCCCAGACGGTGGGGGCCGGGGCAACGTTCTAGGATATGGGATTAAAATATTTACGCACCCATTCCGTCGACCCGTTGCCTTAAGATTGGTTGGGTATCTCTTTCTGCTGGGTGCCTTCCCCCTGGTCCTACACTTATAGACACTGATGGGGGAGCCCTGAGAGATTGTAGATTAACTACTTTCCCCAATATTGTAGGTAGATTCCACTGACTTGATAATTTGAAAGCTTGTTTGATTGATAAGTTGAGGTATGCAATTCCTCTTCCAGAGATAGAAACATGTGGAGCGGTCAGGCTCCCTTCTTCTTCTGGTACACTCCAAGCAGATTCAAATCTGCGTTGCTTCTATGGGAAGTATGGTTTGAGCCATTTAGCATTCCAAGGATGCCGGAGGACCTCGCCTTTTAGATTACGAAGGTAGTAGGAACCATTACCCGCAATGTCGTGGATCATAAAAGGTCCTCCCCATGTAGGTGCTAACTTTCCCCATTTCTTTTCTTGCTGATACCGTGGGATTGTTCTCAACACATACTGTCCCTCTACAAAATTTCGTAGCTTTACCTTTTTGTTGTACTCCCTTGCTAGTCTTCGTTGATAATTTTCCATCTTTTGCAATGCTACTTCCCTTCTTCCTTCCAAGTCGTCCAACCTTTCTAACATCATATCTGTTGTGAGGTTTTTCTCCCAAGCTTCGGTCTTCGTGGTTGGCATGAGGATTTCCGTAGGTATGACTGCTTCAGCTCCATAAGTTAGAAGAAACGGGGATTCCCCGGTGGCGGATCTTCGTGTTGTCCTGTATGCCCATAAGACATTGTGCAGTTGTTCGCACCATCTTCCCTTATGCTCGTCTAACTGTTTTTTGAGTATAAGGGCGAGGGTCTTGTTGGTAGCTTCCGCTTGTACGTTGCTTTGAGGGTATATGGGGGTGGACTTGTTCTTTCTTATTTTGAAAGTGTCGAAGATCATGTCTATATTTTTTCCCTGTAATTGCTTGCCGTTATCAGATACAATTTCAGCAGGTATACCAAATCTGCAAATGATGTTCTGGAATATGAAAGTGAATACATCCGCGTCTCTGATCCTGGCCAAGGCCTTAGCCTCCACCCATTTACTGAAGTAGTCCGTGGCTACTATCAAAAATCGTCTCTTCCCTGATCCTTCGATGAAAGGCCCGACGATGTCTACGCCCCATTTTGCAAATGGCCACGGGCTATCGACAGAGTTTAACATTGTTGCCGGCGCGTGGATTTTTTTCGCGAAGCGCTGACATTCTTCACATCGTCGGGACATCCTCGCGGCATCTTGTATCATTGTCGGCCAGTAATATCCTTGCGTTTTTGCCTTGTCAGCTAGTGATCTCATGCCGTTATGATTCCCCGCGTCACCATAATGGATATCATTTAGAATTCGATGCCCCTCTTTCCGGGACAAGCAGCGTAGTAATGTTCCAAGGAAGGATTTCCTATACAGGACCCCCTCCCGAAGATCATATCTTCCCACTTTGGAGAGCATCTTCCTAGCTTGTTTCCGATCCGCAGGTAAGCTTCCTTTTTCGAGAAAGGCATGTATTGTCACCCTCCAGTCATCTTCGTTGCTGAAGTCTTCGTCTTGATTTGCTCTTGACAGGATGTCCTCTTCATCAAAGTCATTATGGATGTCTTCTCCTACCTGGTCTTCGATATTTTCTTCCATCGCATCTTGATTGGTAGCGAAGGAGAATTGAGATGCAATCGAAGGCTCGTATACCCTTGTTATTTTAATACCTTCGGCGTTTTTATCCCTCAGCATGGATGATATATATGCTAGGGCATCCGCGTGTCTGAGGTCCCTTCTGCATAAGTGCCGGAACTTAATGTTCGGGATTTGTGATGCCAATGTTTGGACCAAGGCCATGTAAGCTGAAAGGGTGTCATCGTACACATTATACTCGAGCCCTATTTGCCGTATGACAAGCTGCGAATCACTTGTCAGCCTTACATCGGTTACCCCCATCTCTATTATTATACGTAGGGCATGTACGACAGCTTCGTATTCAACAATGTTGTTGGTATGCTCTTTGAATTCCAATCTAAGTGCCTGTATAATCCTTTCTCCAGTTGGGGTGATAATGACAATACCTATTCCTGCTCCTTCCTTATTTTTAGATCCGTCGACAAAGACTTCCCATCGTCTATGACTCGCAGGTTCGAGGATATCCATTGGATCCTTGATTTCTTCCTCAGCTTCTGGTATTCCCTTAATCTCTTCGTCGTTGTCTAGGGGGAGGTCTGCTAAGAAATCTGCCAGCACTTGGGACTTCTGAGAATGTTGAATTTCATGAATGATGTTGAATTGGTCCAGATGGGTGTTCCATTTGGCTATTCGGCCCGCTTTTCCCGTGCTTTTGAGGACTGCTTCCAATGGTGCTTTGCATGGTACCCTGACGAGGTGAGTTAGGAAGTAGGTTCTCAGTTTTTGGGTAGCCCAGACCAGTGCGAGGATGAGTTGTTCAATCTTAGTATAATTTCTTTCCGCGGAATTGAGTGTCTTGCTGACGTAATAGATAGGCTGTTCTACCTTTGTATTGGTTTTGACTAATACCGCGCTGACTGCGTCCTCCGTTGCTGCTACGTACAGTGCCAAAACTTCATCGGGGTCTGGCTTCTGCAGGATCGGGATTGAAGCTAGATGTTCTTTGATTTTTTGGAATGCTTCCTCGCATTCGGCGGTCCATTCGAACCTGCTCCCTTTTTTAAGAATATTGAAGAAATGTTTGCATTTGTCCGAAGACCGTGCAATAAATCTGCCCAACGCTGCTATGGACCCATTGAGCTTCTGCACTTCCTTCAGATTCTTTGGGGACGGCATCTCTACTATGGCTTGAATCTTCCCTGGGTCTACCTCGATGCCCCTTTTCGTCACCAGATACCCGAGGAACTTCCCCGAGGTGACACCGAAAGTACATTTCTCCGGATTCACTTTCATGTGATGCTGTCTCATTGCTTCGAAGATATTCCTCAGGTCCTGGTGGTGATTTTTATGCAGCTTGCTTTTGACGAGCATGTCGTCCACGTAGACTTCTAGGGTTCCTCCAATCCATGGCTTGAAGATAGCATCGACCATCCTTTGGTATGTTGCCCCTGCGTTTCGGAGCCCGAAAGGCATTCTGGTATAGAAATAAAGGCCATGTGGGGTATAGAACGCTGTGTGTGGATGATCTTCTTCTGTCAGGGCTACTTGGTTGTAACCAGAATATCCGTCCATGAACGACAGCTCTTCGTACCCTTCAACTGCTTCAACCAGTTGATCTATGCTCGGCAGGGGATAGCTGTCCTTTGGACATGCCTTGTTGAGATTAGTAAAGTCGATGCATATTCTAACCCCTCCATTTTTCTTAGGAACAATGACCATGTTGGAGATCCAGGTAGGGTACTTGACTTCCTTGATAAATCCTGCATCTAGTAGCTTCCGAAGTTCTGTTTCTACCGCCTCATGATATTCTGGAGCCACTTTTCGTATTTTCTGCCTGAACGGGGGCGTGCCCGGTTTGATGCGTAGTTCATGTTGGATTACTTTTGGGTCAATCCCCGGCATATCTCCTAACTTCCAGGCGAACACATCCGCATATTCCTTAAGTAATTTGGTTAAGGAATGTTCTCTTCCTTCGTCCATGATGGTCCCAATTTTGACCATCTTCGGGTCTTCTTCCGTTCCTATGTTGATTTCCTTTACGGGTTCTACTGGTGTGAACACAGGCTTCGGGTTTCCGAGGACTGGGGCGCTCTTTAATTGCTATTTAGCGTGTTTCTGCTCTTCACTGGTTGTTGAGGTACTTGTTTCCGAGCCTTGGACATTACCATCTTTCGTCAAGCCTTTTCCTGTAGTTTCCTTAAGGAATAGGTCTACGGCTTTCTCTTTCGCGGTTTCTTGATTCTTACTCTTCGGATTTTTCGCTGCTCTTCTTGCTCATTGTTGATATGATCCTGAGTGGCCTGGCACTCTCGCGTAGCGATTCGATCTCCCTTGATCTCCATTATTCCCTCAGGTGTTGGAAATCTGAGGTATTGGTGGTATGTTGCCGCAACTCCTTTGAGCTTGTGTACCCATTGTCGTCCAATAATGGCGTTGTAGGGGGAAGGGGTGTCCACCACACTGAATCGGGTATCCAGTTTCATGGGCCCTGCGTTAACCTGTAACACGATGTCTCCCAAGGGCTTCGTGGCTGCTCCATTGAATCCGTAGATGGTGTGATAAGAGGTCATCAACTGTTCATCATGGAGCTTCATCCGTTTGAATGCATCATAGAATAAGACATTTACAGAGCTTCCCCCGTCTATGAGGATCTTTTTGAGGTTACATCCAGCTACTGGTAATGTTAGGACCAAGGGATCGTTATGGTCTTCCATATCTTCTTCGATATCCTCGGCATCGAAGATGATAGGAGATTCCATCCATTCTTCGTGTTCGTCCACCGCTATCCCATCGACCTTATATAACTCGCAACGGTCTTCGAATTGCTTCCGTAACCTTTTTCCAATCTGCGCTGTGAGTGAGGGTCCCGTGGCTTCGGAACACGAGATGGTGTTGATTGTTCGGTTTTCTTCCGGAAGTTGGACTGGTTTGGTTCGTTTGGATCTGTCCTCGGTAACCTCCTTTCGTATGTAATGTTTGAGCTCTCCCGCATCAATTAATTTTTGGATCATTATTTTAAGGTTCTTGCATTTTTCGGTCTGGTGTCCGTTGAAACAGTGATACTCACAGTAATCTTTAGACTTCTCGGATCTCGGGGGCTGCTTTCCCTTAGACCATGGCCACTCTAAGTTTTCCCTCCCTTTGATCTCTCGTAGGATACGAGCATAGCTAGCGTTGAGTTTCGTGTAAACTTGATCTTCGAATTTTCGGTCGCCTGTTCTTCGTTCATCCCTCCGTTCCTTCCTATCTTCGTGAGGTCTCTCATCTGAGCAACCCCTTTTGGCCCCATTGGTTTGTTCCGCTGAATTGGTGCGGTGAGACCTCTGCGGATATGCCCTCGGGTTTTCCCGTTGAATTTCTTCAAGTCGAGCGTGCTTCTCGATAATTATTCGGAGATCTCCTTCTGTCTTGGGAACGCTCCCGTGAATTTCAACAAATAAGGGACTTATTCGGTCTAAGCCCCATTTGTAGCAGTTGATGCTTACCACTGGGTCCACGCTCCCTATGGCTTGGCAGATCTTATGCCATCTGTTCGTGTACTCCCTCGTGGTTTCCTTGTAGCCAATTGCTAGTGAAAAGAGCTTATCCATCCCGGTGTTTACAGTCTTGTTGTACATGTATGTTCTTAAGAATTTCTCTGCGAGTTGGTCGTATGAGTGGATGGAGTTTGGTGGCAGATTATCAAACCATGATAACGCCGATCCCTTCAAGCTTGACGGGAAGTATCTACAGAGTACGGCGTCGTTCTGACCCCATCTAGCTAAGACACGGTTGTAGTACCGAACATGTGCAGCAGGGTCGCTGGATCCATCATAGCATTCAAACGTCGGGACAGGGCATTTCAGTGGAATAGGGGTGTTGGCCAAGCGATGCGTTAAGGGCGTGGAGTTAGATTCTCTCATGACATCTTCTAACCTTCCCCCACCTTGTTTATTTTTTAATTACCTGATCTCTGCCATCATCTCATCTCGTAGTTCCTCCATTGCGCGTTGGTGCTCTAAATTCTTCAGCTCATTACCGTCTGACTCTCCATCGTCATAATCCGGGTCGGATACGCTACGTCTCCTTGTCGCGTCTTCATTAGCCGCTAGGACGACTCTACAGTCTTGGTTTGGCTCTGGTGCTTTGGAGCTTGCTTCATCAAGTTGTTGGCTGGTCTTCGTGCTTAGAGCAATCCGCTCCTTTAAATCTTGATTTTCTCTGGCCAACAGAGCTACAGCTTCTGCGTAAACCTGCTGGTTCTTCCTCAGTTCCTCAAGCTCAGCCATTAGTCGGTGTGATTGGTTGGACCCCTGATTGGGAGTCCCAGCGCGTGCCGCTACAGCCGTGGTGCCGCCCTCTTCCATGGTCTGTACTAAAGGTGGCAGGGGTTCAGCTTCGGTTGCTGGTGTTTCCAAATTGGAGTGAGCGCCCCTCTGCGGTGCCAGAGCCGCCGGTATGGTTTGATTCTGATTATTTGTTAGCGGCATTCCAAAGGTTAGAAGGTGCGCGGGTTGGAATGTTCTGGATTCATCCACCCTTTCTCTTGGTTGATTAAGTTGACTCATGGCGAAGGTATTGCTAGCCTCCGCAGCCTTCGGGACTACCGCAGCCTCCCCGTACTTTATCGTTGCTGCTCTGAGAGCCGCCGCTGCAACTGAATTAGCGTTCATGGGTGAAGTGATTTCTGCAGTGTCTTGCCTTCGATTGGTCATTTTAGCTGTATCTCCTTTCTGCTTGCTTCGGGTGATGATCGGGGTTGTCCTGGGTGTTTCTTTTGACAAAGCTTTGGATTTTCCTGCTTCCTGCGTCTTCTCCATCACGTGCCCTTTTGTTGATAATGAAATCTCGCGTAAACTTGCCTTCTTTACTCACAACACGTTCTCTCTGCATAAGTTATTTCAAACAACAGAAACGGGAATATCCGCGTGAAGCGGGTTAGTTGGCGAAATACAATTTTTCAAGAGGGAATTAATACCCGCGGGCTATAAAATACGGGTTAGAGTTTTATTAAAGGAGATCCTTAGTATAAAAACTACGAAAATTGTAAATCCGATGGATTAGAACAATAACCCGCTTAGAACAATAACTCTTATCGAAGACCAAAGGTGGGTTTTTGAACATAATACAGTTAACGAATGATCTATACGGTCCGAGCTGATAAAATCAGAGCAATCATATGCCAAATTAAAATGAAATCACAGGACAAGATAAATCTTTTACCGGGACGAAGTCCCTGTTTCTAGCGCCAAATTGTGAGCACACAAACTACGAGGGGGTCCGAACGCTCACAATCAATCTTTATCATCTAAAGAGATTATGATGATGGTACCTTGGTGTTGATTCATTGGCTCAAAACCTTCGGGTTTATCATGGCCTCATCCAACAACTCCATGCGTGGCGTTTGTGCATGGGATATAAGTATTAAGGAAAACAAAACATATAAGCAAACATGTGCGGAGCTAAATGAATGTAAAGTGCTGAAATGTAAATAAGACCAAGGTTTACGTGGTTCAGCACTAAGGCCTACATCCACAGGGTTTGTTGTTTTACTATGTTCTTCACGGTTACACGAATAGTTGAATGACTTTTGGGGTTTACATGTTTCTCTCCTCTAAGGGATTAACTTACCCTTACTATTTCTCTCTCTCTCCTTCCCTTCCTGATATTTTCGATCCCCTTTCCTCTTGGTGGAGATTGGGTATTTATAAGGTTAGAACGTGGGACCCATCTCTGAAGACCGTTGGAACCTTATCTTCTAGTGTCCTTGCGTCCATCACGCGGAGGTCTGCGTTTGCCCCTTGATCCGGCAGAGGCATCCTCGCTCGTTCCACAGGTTGGTCGACACGTACACTGCTCAGAGTTTTTAATGTGGGTAGTTGAGGGGTCTGCTCGTGTCAGACAAGTGTCTTCTGCCCCTGTCAGTCCGTGTCAGCTAACTTTCTCTCCACCGTTGATCTTAGCTCCTCTTTTTGGGGATGAGATAAAGTAACTCCTCGGGGTTTATTCGGTGTTTCGTGACGCATCATGTTTTGATGTTTTGGCCTGCATGCTTTCCACGTACCTTTTTATATACACGTGTCTGATAGTGAGATATATGTGTACACAGATGAAGAGAAGAAAACTAATATCTAAGATGTAGATGGAGCGAAGAAGTCAAGATGCTGGTGTCTGTTGGATTGTCTAACAGAATGACTTGTGACAAGATGATTTGGGTAAGCTGTTCAGTCGGGATGAGGTGTTCAAGGAAGTTGCAGCTGAAGTTAACGGACAGATGATGAAGTTGAACTTGTCAGGCCGTGAAAACAAGACTTGGAGTGCTGACTCTGCAGGTTTTCTGGGGATTCATTGTGAACACATAAATCACGAAGCCATCCACGTGTTCACAAACATTATTCACATACATTCTGATTCTAAAATTGTGCGTCGTATGTGTAAAGAGGATGATTATATCGATTCATCGACTCAAAGCCTTCGAGCTTGTCATTGTCTAGTCGAATATTATCATAAATAATGTTCGTATAAAGGAATAAACAGAGAATCAAGTATAAATGTAAAGCACATGAAGTTCAACGCTGAATGTAAAGTGCTGAAATGTAAATAAGACAAAGATTTACGTGGTTCGGCACTAAGGCCTACATCCACGAGGCTGGTGTTTCACTATGTATTGAATGATTACAAAGATAGTCGAATGACTTTAGAGTATACATAGGTCTGCGGAAGTAGGGGGATTACTTACTCTTCCTATTTCTCCCTCCTATATTCTCCTATAATTGATCTGGATTGGTCGACCCCTTCTCTCTTAGTGGAGAGGGGTATTTATAGGGTTGGAACGTGGGTCCTACTTCTGAGGTGCCGTTGTAATCTTATCTTCTTGTTCTTTGTTCCCATTACGCAGAGGTCTTCGGCATATGCTGCGGCCTGAGCTTGAATACGAAGGGTTATCCTCGCCTCTTCCACGAGTTGATTGACACGTGTATATCTCTTTGGTATTTAATGCGGGTAGATGGATGTTTGCTCGTGTCAGACAAGTGTCTCTTTGTCTGGTCACATCTGTGTCAGTCAAACTTCCTCTCAGCCGTTGATATGCGATCTTCCTCGGGATTGGGTGTATTAACACCCAAGGGGTATTATATGGTGCTCCTCTAAGCCATCATACCTATGTGATCCTCTGTCCCTGACCGTCAGATCTGCTGACCGGTGGCATCTTCTGATGAGATGCTTGTTATCATGTTTTGATATCTCGTTTTCCATGCCTTCCACGTGTCTCTTTCTGTACACGTGGTGGATGATGAAAGATGTACATACAATTTGCCCCTCTTCTTCTGACTTGGGAGAATTTTGCAATTTAGAAGAAGAAAGGTCGTCCTACACGTTTTATCTCTCCTGAAATAACTTCCCCTATAAATATGGGCACGTTTCCGACTTTGCATTAACTTTCCCCATAACTGCTCCTTGGTACGAGGGACAGTTATCGTCTTCTCTAGCTTCATAAATAGGAAAGAGAATGTGAAAAAAACTTTTATCCTCTTCTTGTCAGTGTTCATCCTCTTCTTGTTTTCTATTCTTGTTCTTTAGTCATTTATTATCGTCATTCTTGTGAGGAAGATAACAACATTCAATTTTCTGTCTCTTTCGCTCTCGATTGTTGTTGCCCCTGTATCACAGACAACTAGCTTTTGATATCTCCGATCCTCCTTTCTTCGACTGCGGTTGGTGCTTGTCGTCCTCTTCTATACAGGTATGGGGTTTTTCATTAGCTGCTCATCATTGATTTATCTATGTATCTACCCGTTTGTTTCCTGCTGCTGTATTCTTGGCTTTGTGATGAAGAACACACATGTCGAAGCATATATGCTTGCCCCTGTTCTTTGTTACAAAGTCTGTGAGTCGGTATCTAAGTATTATCCCTGGAGTTTGATGGAGTATTTCTGGTTATTTTTAGTTCTTAGGGGTTTTAATGTTTATCCGGATGAACCATCAATTATGGGTTTTTTGATCTTTAGTGATCTCCTCGTATTCTTCTCTAAACTGTTTTTGTGTTTCCTTGTAGATATGTCTGATCGTCCGCGGGCTCCTTACCAAACCCCACCGTCTAGTCCGCCAAGATCCCCTCCGCGTCGAGATTCTGACAGATCTCCACTTGGGGAAGGTCCTTACAAGTCTTCGCAATCGGATCCTTGGGGTCATAGGGTTTCATCTTCCTCTGGTGCGAAGGTTGTGCCTACTAAGAAAGGGGATGTGCCGAAGGGTCCTTATGGGTCTAGGTATGATGTCTACCATGCCCCTTCTCGTCCTCGTGAAGATTCTAGGAGTGCGCAGTCTCCCACTCGTGATGACTCTAGGAGTACGCGGGCTCCTCCTCCTCGTAATGAAGCATTGGATGTTCCGCCCCTTCGTTCTATGGCTCCTCCTTCAGTGCCTCCGCAGAAATCTTTGCCGTCTCCTCCCACAGTTTCTTTCAAAGGGAAGTACTCCAAGGGTACTATGTCGAGGGATGATCCGTCTAAAAATCTTCCTTCTAAAAGGAAAGCTTCGGAATTGAGCCCTACTTCCGATTCCGCAGACGAAGAAGAAACTGTCCCCGTGATACGCAACATTTCAGTTGGTAAGAAGAAGGTCACTTTCAAGCATATTGATATTGAGATGTTCAAGGAAAAACATGAGCTTCAAGCTTTTGAGGTTCGCTTTTATGCCCCTGACGATGATATCCCTTACGAGCTCCTTGCTAAGTATCAGTTTGACGAGTTTCATCTATTGACTACGGTTAGAGCCTTCGAGGCGGGTCTCATGTTGCCCCTATATAAGTCGGGTGACTCCTTTTATTATGACGTGTTGGCTAGTCGCGAAGGCTCTTCCACAAACACTCATAATCGTTCCGTGTTACAACTATCTGGGAATGATCTTCGTTCATTGAAGGAATGTTACCTGCGAAGCAAGGGAGAGACTATGATGACCTGCTATGTTCCAAATCCTGCTGAGAGAGAGTGGTACACTCCTCAGAATTTTAACAGTTCCTTTGGGTATTACATCAACAGTAGAAACCGTAAGCCGTGGAGTGTTAGTCTTCGTAATATTGCTGCTCCTCGTGGTGAAATTCGTCTTTTGAGTGAGGTGAGTGATGCCAAGCTGAAGTATGTTACTGGTACTGAGGGATCTGCTAAACGGAAACTCTTTCCTGCTCGTGAAAGGATTAAGCGTGACCATGATTATGAATGGCATGCTACTGTTATTGAGGTAGTTGGTCCTTGGGCTTATGGTTGGATTCCTGGTCCGCGCGGTTGGCGTCCTTCTGAAAACAACAAGCCTCGTGAAACTCCTCCTGCTCGTTATGGAGATTTCTGTCCTTGGCGTCCGAATTTCGCGGGCATGAATTTTCCTTACGCTCTTGATGTCGTTGATGGAGATGAGGAGGAGGGTTTTGGTGCTACCCATCCACCGAAGAGTGCTGCTGCTGCCAAGGTATAGTTTCTTCTTATATTCTCTATTCTATTTGCCCCTTTTTCCTTGCTTGAAATAATTTTCATTTTTGAAGTGAGGGAAAAAAGTGAGCCTTTGTGGGGATGTGTACTGGTTTGTAGGTGTCGAAGAAGAAGAAACTTGGACCCAAACAATCTTCTACTGTGGTTACCGGTGAGGCTGAGGTTTATGAGGAGGTTACGAGTCCTGTAAACGAAGGGTATGCTGAGATGAAGAAATGTCCGATGGAGAAGAGCGTACCGACACTTCTCACCTGATGACGAAGGTGGTAATGGTGAATATGAAGTTGTCGCGGGTGGTGATGGTGAAGGAGGAATTGCCGCGGGTGGTGATGGTGAGTCTGAGGATAATATTACCGTTGGTGGTACTGGAGGGGGTGGATCTGTCCCTGCTGGCGATAATATTGTTGGTGTGGGTACTCTGCCCGTTATTTCCCCTGAATTTTCTTTTGGTAGGATATATCCGCGGGAGAATCCTTTGATGTGAATGCTGCCATGGGTCTTGCCGAAGACTTCTCATTGCTTTACCTAAATGATGATTGGGATGTGCTTGGGGATATTGGTAAAGAAGATGCCACCGGTCAGCAGGATGAAAACGCCGGTGGTCATACTGAGGCTGGTGATGTCGGGACTTGCGCGAGTGAGGGGAGAACAGCCAAAGGGAAGTCTGCGGTTGAATCTCCTTCAGAGGATTTCCCTTACTCGCTAATGCCTGAAGGCGAAGATGTCATTTTGGCTTGGCTTAAGAATAAAAATCTGATGTTCGTCCCCAACCCTACCCCAGTGGTCCCCGGTGAGAAGAATTCTGACGCTTATACTCGTCAGATGATGCAAGTGTATTCTGAAGTCCGCGTTGCTGAGATGTGGGAGAAGAATCTGAGAGCTTCAGAAGCTAACCTAGTGGTTGACCCTCCCTCCTCTGTTGCTGATATGATGGCCATAGCTGATAGGTACCAATACGGTTTTCCCCAGCAGCGTGTCTTAGAGGTAAATCCTTGTATTGATTCCCTCATGATATACGAACATTGTATTCTTCGCGATATCCGATCCCTTGGGTATAATAATGTTTGTCGTTTGTGACATAGATGATGAGGAGCGAACATTGTAACCATGTTCTATACCAATTCTTTAAAGCAAAGTCTTTAAAGTTGGAGGCTAAGCTTCGTCATAGAGAAGAAGAACTATCTGCGGCCAAGATGGAAATAAGTGAACTGAAGGGTCGCCTGAAAGAAAAGGAGCGGCTGGGTAATGCCGAGGAGAGTCTCCGTTCGGAACTTGCTATAGTCCGCAACGAATTGGAGCAAGATCGCAGAAATGTATCGTCCCTCACAGGTTCGTATTTTTTATTGGTATTTTACTCCTCGTGATTCCCTATTTGTACTTTGGTGTTCTGTCTCAGTCTCCCCACCCTATCTTCAGTGGGTGGAGTCCCCGAGATCATATGGCTTCGGAAAGAAAGGGAACGACAGAAATCCCGCATTGCAGAGTTGGTGGGTAAGTTGAAAAGCGAAGCCGTAAAGTGGAATGCTCGTGCTGATGAGCACAACGCCTTAGCATCCGAGTGGCGTGAAAAGCGAACACTGATGGTTGATATGCAAAATAAGTACAATCATGACCGTTGTCTGTTTAATGGTTCACTGCTATGGACGCGTGACAACCTGCGTGAAGCTCGAGGACATGCTTCGGATTTAGAGGCTAGAGTGCGCTTTTTGGAAGGAGAGTTACAACAGGCTCGTTCTTTCTTAGGACCCGGGGTTAGGGATAATATGCTGCATCTTTCCGAGGAAAGAGATAATGCTAGGGCTGAGGTTGGTGCTCTTAGTAAAGCCCTAGCAGCGTCTCGAGCTGATGTTGCTCGCCAAGTGGAATATGAAAGAGATCTTGAAGTGAATGTGTATCAACTCCATAAAAGGATGGGGGAGATGAATGACGAAGTCAACCATCTTCGTCACTTGGATTCAATGAAGCAGGTAGACTTAGACGCGAGTCAATTTTCTCTTACGAACCTTCAAACGGATTATAAGAAACTATCCGACGAATATGACTTTCTTGATGAGGTTCGGGACGCAGTTGTTAATGAGTATGAAGAGGCTTCGGCTAATGTCGAAGGTATAACCTCGTTTTATCGAGTGTGATTCTGTTATTTATTCGTTTTAACCTCTTGGTATTTCTTGTTTTCAGCACTCGAGGGACAGCTTCACGCAGCAAATGATGATCTTAAAAAGACTCAATTTGCCTTAGTGCAGCAGGATGGACAAGCCAACTATTTCAAAGGGTTGGCTGCGTCTCGTGAGGAAGCAGCGGAGATTGCCTCCAAAGAGGCGGAACGCCTATTTGCATTGCTGTCTCATGCCAACCAGCGGACCGCTGTTATCACTTATAAAGCTCGATGTCAGTTGGCTGAAGAGACCAACAAAGTCATAGATAAGATTGAACTTGATCTTAAAGTCGAACATGGTATTTTCAAGAATTATCCGCGTCGTCCCCTTCCCGCGCCCTTGCCTGGCTCTTCTGGGACTTCTTCAGGTGGTAGCGTACCTTCATCTTGCAGACACAACCCTGTTGATGGAGCTGCATCGTCCAAGTAGATTTCTTTTATTAGTCATAGAAAGTTGATCCTTGTTGATTATATAATTTCGGATCATTTTTTGATGTGTTTCCTGCTTTATCTTATTTGCTGAACTTGTAATCAACTCTTTATGAAATGGATCATCCTTTTGGCATACCTGCGTTATCAATTCGTCTTTATTTTAAGTATTGTGAAGTGTTAAATTAGAAATAACTTGCTTTGTAAAAAATTGAGAGTGTTTGGGTGCGACACCGAAGGTAAATACCTTCGTTATCGTCTTGAGACCTGTCACCCCGCTGACGAATCCTGGGGCAGAGGATTCCCAAACGGTGGGGGCCGAGGCAGCGTTCTAGGATATGGGATGCTTATTTGAAGTATTTAAATGCACCCATTCCGTCGACCCGCTGCCTTAAAATTGGTTGGGTATCTCTTTCTGCTGGGTGCCTTCCCCCTAGTCTTACACTCATAGATACTGATAGGGGAGCCCTGAGAGATTGTAGATTAACTACTTTCCCCAATATTGTTAATTTATTATGTAATGTACATGCGTTCACCCAGCGAGCCTTTTGACCATTTCGTTTGCTTGAAGATTTCCCAAAAAGTTTGTTTGATTGATAGGTTGAGGCCTGCTACTCCTCGTTCAGAGATAAAAACATGTAAAGCGGTTACGCTGCCTTCTTCTTCTGGTATTCTTCACGCAGATGCAAAGTTGCGCTGCTCCTACGGGTGGTACGGTTTGAGCCATTTAGCATTTCAAGGGTGCCGGAGGACCTCGCCTTTCAGACTGCGAAGATAGTAGGAACCGTTTCCCGCAATGTCGTGTATTATAAAAGGTCCTCCCCATGTAGGTGGTAACTTTCCCCATTTATTCTCTCGTTGATACTGCGGGATTGTTCTTAGCACATACTGCCCTTCTACAAAATTTTGAAACTTAACCTTTTTGTTGTACTCTCTCGCTAATCTTCATTGATAATTTTCTATCTTTTTCAATGATGCTTCCCTCCTTTCTTCCAGGTCGTCCAGTCTCTCTAACATCATGTCTGTTGTGAGATTTTTCTCCCATGCTTCGATCTTTGTGGTTGGCATGAGGATCTCTGTTGGGATGACTGCTTCAGCTCCATAAGTGAGGAGAAATGGGGACTCCCCAGTGGCAGATCTTCGTGTTGTCCTGTATGC
This sequence comes from Papaver somniferum, assembly GCF_003573695.1. Classification (NCBI taxonomy): domain Eukaryota; kingdom Viridiplantae; phylum Streptophyta; class Magnoliopsida; order Ranunculales; family Papaveraceae; genus Papaver; species Papaver somniferum. The sequence continues at coordinate 113,545,818 of NC_039361.1, read as the reverse complement.
CCATAATACATTGTGTAGTTGTTCACACCATCGCCCCTTGTGTTCGTCTAATTGCTTTTTGAGGATAAGGGCGAGGGTCTTGTTAGTAGCTTCCGCTTGTCTGTTGCTTTGAGGGTATATGGGGGTGGACTTGTTTTTCCTTATTTTGAAAGTGTCGAAGAGCATGTCTATGTTTTTTCCCTGTAATTGTTTACCATTATCGGACACAATTTCCGCTGGTATGCCAAACCTGCAAATAATGTTTTGGAATATGAAAGTAAACACGTCCACGTCTCTGATCCTGGCTAAGGCTTTGGCTTCCACCCATTTACTGAAGTAGTCCGTGGCTACTATCAAAAATCGTCTTTTCCCTGATCCTTCGATGAAAGGCCCAACGATATCTATGCCCCATTTTGCAAATGGCCACGGACTATCCACAGAATTCAACGTTGTTGCTGGTGCGTGTATCTTTTTGGCGAAAAGCTGACATTCTTCACATCGTAGGGACATTCTTGCAACATCTTGTATCATTGTGGGCCAGTAATATCCTTGCATTTTTGCTTTGTCGGCTAGTGATATCATGCCGCTATGATTCCCTGCGTCACCATAATGGATGTCGTTTAGAATTCGATGCCCCTCTTTCCTGGATAAGCAACGTAATAACGGTCCGAGGAAAGATTTCTTGTACAGGACCCAATCCCGAAGATCATATCTTCCTACTTTGGAGAGTATTTTCCTGGATTGTTTATGATCCACGGGTAAGGTTCCATCCTTGAGAAATGCATGGATCATCATTCTCCAATCATCTTCGTCGTTGAAATATTCGTCTTGATTTGCTCTTGACAGGATATCTTCTTCGTCAAAATCGTCACGGATGTCTTCTCCCACCCGATGTTCGATATTTTCTTCCACTGTATCTTGATTTGTAGCAAAGGAAAATTGTGATGCAATCGAAGGCTGGTATACCCTTGTTATTTTGATAGCTTCGATACTCTTGTCCTTCAACATGGATGATATATATGCTAGGGCATCCGCGTGCCTGAGATCCCTTCTGCATAAGTGCCCGAACTTGATGTTCGGAATTTGTGATGCCAATGTTTGGACCAAGGCCATGTAAGTTGAGAGGGTGTCGTCATACTCATTGTATTCGAGCCCTATTTGCCGTATGACAAGCTGCGAATCACTTGTCAGTCTTAAATCAGTTACCCCCATCTCTATTATCAAGCGGAGGGCATGTACGACTGCCTCGTATTCGACGATGTTGTTAGTATGTTCTTTGAATTCTAACCTGAGTGCCTGTACGATCCTTTCTCCAGTTGGGGTGGTGATGACAATGCCTATTCTTGCCCCTTCCTTATTTTCGGAACCATCAACGAAGACTTCCCATTGTCTTTGACTCGCGGGTTCGAGGACATCAACTGGATCCTTGCTTTCCTCGTCGGCTTCTGGTATTCCCCTAATCTCTTCATAGTTGTCCAGGGGGAGGTCTGCTAAGAAATCCGCCAATACTTGGGATTTTTGGGAATGTTGAATTTCATCAATGATGTTGAATTGGTCCAGGTGGGTGTTCCACTTGGCTATTCTACCTACTTTTCCCGTGCTTTTGAGGACTGCTTCCAGTGGTGCTTTGCATGGGACGCGGATGAAGTGAGTTAGGAAATAGGTTCTCAGCTTTTGAGTAGCCCATACTAATGCCAGGATGAGTTGTTCTATCTTCATGTAATTCCTTTCCGCAAAATTGAGGGTCTTGCTGACATGATAGATAGGCTGTTCTATCTTCGTATTGGTTTTGACCAACACTGCGCTAACTGCGTCTTCTGTCGATGTTATGTACAATGCCAAAACCTCATCAGGATCAGGCTTCTGCAGGATTGGAATTGAAGCCAGGTATTCCTTGATTCTTTGGAAGGCTTCTTCGCATTCTGCGGTCCATTCAAACTTACTCCCTTTTTTGAGAATATTGAAAAAATGTTTGCCTTTGTCCGAGGATCGGGCAATAAATCTGCCCAAGGCTGCTAAGGACCCATTGAGCTTTTGCACTTCTTTTAAATTCTTCGGAGATGGCATTTCCACTATGGCCTGAATCTTCGCGGGGTCTACCTCAATACCCCTTTTTGTTACCAGATATCCGAGGAATTTCCCTGAGGTGACACCGAAGGTGCATTTTTCTGGATTTACTTTCATGTGATGTTTCCTTATTGCTTCGAAAATATCTCTCAGGTCCTGGTGGTGATCTTTGCGCAGCCTACTTTTGACGAGCATGTCATCAACGTAGACTTCTAGGGTACTACCAATCCATGCCTGAAGATAGCATCGACCATTCTCTGGTAGGTTGTCCCTGCGTTTCGAAGTCCAAAGGGCATTCTAGTGTAACAATAAAGGCCATGCGGGGTGTAGAATTATGTGTGTAGTTGATCTTCTTCTGCCAGGGCTACTTGGTTGTAACCAGAATATCCGTCCATGAATGACAGCTCTTCGTACCCTTCCACTGCTTCAACCAGTTGATCTATGCTCGGTAGGGGATAGCTGTCTTTTGGACATGCCTTGTTGAGGTTAGTAAAGTCGATGCATATCCTAACCCCTCCATTTTTCTTAGGAACGACGACCATGTTGGAGATCCATGTAGGGTATTTGACTTCCTTGATGAAGCCTGCTTCTAGTAGTTTCCGAAGTTCTTTTTCTACTGCCTTATGATACTCTGGTGCAACTTTTCTTATTTTCTGCCTGAAAGGTGGCGTGCCTGGTTTGATCCGCAGCTCATGTTGGATTATTTTTGGATCAATCCCCGGCATGTCTCCTAACTTCCGGGCGAATACATCCGCGTATTCTTTAAGTAATTTGGTTAAGGAATCTTCTCTTTTTTCGTCCATTATGGTCCCTACCTTGATCATCTTCGGGTTTTCTTCCGTTCCTATGTTGATTTCTTTTACGGGCTCCACTGGTGTGAACACCGGCTTCGGGTCCCCAAGGACTGGGACGTTCTTTAATTGCTATTTGGTATGTTTCTGTCCTTCGTTGGATGCTGAAGTACTTGCCTCTGTGTTAAGGACATTATCATCTTTTGTCAAGCCCTTCCCTGCGGTTTTCTTGAGGAACAGGTCTATGGCCTTTTCTTTCGCAGCTTCTTTATTTTTGATCCTTCGGGTTTTTCGCTGCTCTTCCTGTTCGTTGTTGATACGATCCTGAGTGGCCTGGCACTCTTTTGCAGAGACCCGATCTCCCTTGATTTCCATTACTCCCTCGGGTGTAGGGAACCTGAGATATTGGTAGTAAGTTGCTGCCACTCCCTTGAGTTTATGTACCCACTTTCGTCCAATAATGGCGTTATAGGGGGATGGGGCGTCTACCACGCTGAATCGTGTTTTTACTTTCATGGGCCCGGCGTTCACCTGCAACACGATGTCTCCCAATGGCTTTTTGGGCGCTCCGTTGAACCCGTAGATGGTGTAATAAGAGGTCATCAGCTGTTCATCATGGAGCTTCATCCGTTTGAAGGCGTCATAGAATAGAACGTTCACTGAGCTCCCCCCTGTCGATGAGGATGTTTTTGAGGTTACATCCGGCCACTGGTAGTGTGAGGACCAAGGGATCATTATGGTCTTCCATATATTCTTCGATATCTTCAGTATCGAAGATGATAGGTGCGTCCATCCACTTTTCGTGCTCTTCCACATCTACGCCATCAATCTTATATAATTCGCAGTGGTCTTCGAACTGCTTTCGTAGCCTCTTTCCTATCTTCGCTGTAAGTGAGGGCCCTGCGCTTCGGAACACGAGATGGTGTTGATTGTGCGGTTTCCCTATGGAAGTTGGACTTGCTTGGTTCGTTTGGATTTGTCCTCGGTGACTTCCTTTCGTATGTATTGCTTGAGTTCGCCAGCATCAATCAATTTTTGGATCATTATTTTGAGGTTTTTGCATTTCTCGGTCTGGTGTCCATTGAAGCAATGATACTCACAGTATTATTTAGACTTCTCGGTCCTTGGGGGCTGTTTTCCCTTAGACCACGGCCACTCCAAATTTTCCCTTCCTTTGATCTCTCGCAAGATCCGAGCGTATCTAGCATTGAGCTTCGTGTAAACCTGATCTTCGAATTTTCGATCGTCTTTTCGTCGTTCATATCTTCGTTCCTTCCTATCTTCGTGCGGTCGTTCCACTGAGCTATTTCTTTTAGCCCCGCTGGTTTGTTCTGCGGAATTGGTACAGTGAGACCTCTGCGTTTGTGCCCTTGGGTTCTCACGCTGGATTTCCTCAAGACGAGCATACTTCTCAATAATTATTCGAAGATCTCCTTCTGTCTTAGGTACGCTTCCGTGGATCTCAACAAATAGCGGACTCATTCGGTCTAATCCCCACTTATAGCAGTTGATGCTTACTACGGGATCCACACTCTCTATGGCTTGGAAGATCTTGTGCCATCTGTTGGTGTATTCCCTCGTGTTCTCCTTGTAACCAATTGCCAGAGAAAAAAGTTTATCCATTCCGGTGTTGACAGCTTTGTTGTACATGTAGGTTCTCAAGAATTTCTCTGCGAGTTGATCGTAGGAGTTGATGGAATCAGGTGGCAGGTTGTCAAACCAAGACAAAGTCTATCCCTTCAGACTTGATGGGAAATACCTACAGAGGACGGCGTCGTTTTGACTCCATCGGGCTAAGATACGATTATAATACCGGATATGTGCCTCGGGATCACTGGATCCGTCATAGCATTCAAAAGTTGGGACTGTGCACTTTAACGGAATATGGGTATTTGCCAGGCGATGAGTTAGGGGCGTGGAGTTAGCTTCTTTCATCACCTCTTCAAGCCTTCCTCCGCCTTGTCTGGCTTTTAACTTCCTGATCTCAGCCATCATCTCATCACGCAGCTCTTCCATTGATCGGTAATGTCCCACGTTCTCATGCTCAGTTGAGCATTTCTTTCTTCGAACTTCACTGTCATAATAGTCTAAGTCTTCGGCGGAATATTCCGGATCGGATGCACTGCTTCCCCTAGCGGCGTTTGCTAGGATGATTCTTCGGTCTAGATTAGGCTCTGGTGCCTTAGAATTTGCTTCGTCCGGTTGTTGGCTAGTCTTCGTGCTTTGGGCAATCCTATATTTCAAGTCTTGGTTCTCCATGGACAGAAGAGCTACGGCATCTGCGTAAACCTGCTGGCTCTTTTTCAATTCTTTGAGCTCTACCATCAGTCGGTGGGACTGGTTTGATCCCTGATTGGGATTTCCGGCTTGTACCCCTATGGACATAGTTCCCCCTTCGTCTACTGTGTGTATTAAGGGTGGTAGAGGATCAGCTTCAATTGTTGGTATCTCCAAGTTTGGTCCCCCCGGTTGAGCTTCCACCCGCGGTACTAAAACCACTGGTATGGTTTGATTCTGACCGTTGGTTGATGGCATTCCGAAGACTGGTGGATGTGCGGGCTGATGTGTCATAGATTCTGCCACCACTTCTCTTTGTTGATGGATTTGGTTTGAAACCAAAGTCTTGTTAGCTTCTGTAGCCTGGAGGGCCGCAACAGTTGCGTTGTTCTTTGTGGATGCTGCTTTGAGAGCCGCGACTGCAATGGAGTTAGTGTTCATAGATGAGATGATTTCCGTAGCATCCTGCCTCTGATTAGCTGTTTTAGCTTTATCTCCTTTCTGCTTGCTTCGGGTCATGACCGGGGTAATCCTCGGTGTCTCCTTTGATGAGGCTTTGGTTTTTCCTGCCTCTAGTATCTTTTCCATTTTTAGTCCTTTTTCTTCATAGAGGAATAAATAAAGAGAACCAAAGATATCCACGAGGATCGGGTTAGTGCCATTCGTATCCGCAAAATTTGTGGAATAAAAGGAAATGTGCTGCCCAAGGGCCTTAATAAAAGAGAAACATAAAGACTCCATCGGTCTAGTTTTCGCAATACAAATCCTCTAATAAACAATCATGGACCTTGTTTTCAGATTACTTTTGAAAAGGAAAACTCTTGAAAAGGTAGATCCGTAGTGAGAACTCATGAATCTGGATTATTAAGTCTTAGTTTTAAAAGAAAAACGCCTCACGTGCAAATCTGTGATAGATAGACGTGGATTTGTCTGCTTTGAAATGGTGTTTGTGAAAATGAAGACCATGAACCCAGAATAAAAAAAGGTTTTAAAAGCACGCTGAAACCAAAATAGGGCACAACCATAATGCGCGTTTGACGTGAAATCACAGGATAAGATAAATCTTTTACCGGGACAAAGTCCCTGTTTCTAGCGCCAGATTGTGAACACATAAATCACGAAGCCATCCACGTGTTCACAAACAATATTCGCATACATTTTGATTCTAAAATTGTGCGTCGTATGTGTAAAGAGGATGATTATATCGATTCATCGACTCAAAGCCTTCGAGCTTGTCATTGTCTAGTCGAATATTATCATAAATAATGTTCGTATAAGGGAATAAACAGAGAATCAAGTATAAATGTAAAGCACATGAAGTTCAACGCTGAATGTAAAGTGCTGAAATGTAAATAAGACAAAGATTTACGTGGTTCGGCACTAAGGCCTACATCCACGGGGCTGGTGTTTCACTATGTATTGAATGATTACAAAGATAGTCGAATGACTTTAGAGTATACATAGGTCTGCGGAAGTAGGGGGATTACTTACTCTTCCTATTTCTCTCTCCTATATTCTCCTATAACTGCTCTGGATTGGTCGACCCCTTATCTCTTAGTGGAGAGGGGCATTTATAGGGTTGGAACGTGGGTCCTACTTCTGAGGTGCCGTTGTAATATTATCTTCTTGTGCTTTGTTCCCATTACGCATAGGTCTTCGGCATATGTTGCGGCCTGAGCTTGAATACGAAGGGTTATCCTCGCCTCTTCCACGAGTTGATTGACACGTGTATATCTCTTTGGTATTTAATGCGGGTAGATGGATGTTTGCTCGTGTCAGACAAGTGTCTCTTTGTCTGGTCACATCTGTGTCAGTCAAACTTCCTCTCAGCCGTTGATATGGGATCTTCCTCGGGATTGGGTGTATTAACACCCAAGGGGTATTATATGGTGCTCCTCTAAGCCATCATACCTCTGTGATCCTCTGTCCCTGACCGTCAGATCTGCTGACCGGTGGCATCTTCTGATGAGATGCTTGTTATCATGTTTTGATATTTCGTTTTGCATGCCTTCCACGTGTCTCTTTCTGTACACGTGGTGGATGATGAAAGGTGTACATACATTCATGTTAGCTTTTGAGAACGGTGGGAGCAAGGAGAAAATTAAGGGGTCAGGGAGTGTGGTTAGCTGGGTATGATTTTGGGTATCGTCTGTTGGACTGGGCCTTGCAACTCTGCTAAGTCTTCACTGAATTTCTTCACAGCAGACAACATAAAAACCTACAGAGAAAGGACAGAAAGGAGGCCGTCCAGGGAGCCGCAACTGGGAGGAAGGAGACGGAGTCGCAGCTTCAGAGATGTGTTTAGGGTTTGAAGACTTTTGAGAAAGCCATGTCTAGCTAATCCATGTTAGTGTTTAAATGGAAACCAATTTGATTATATAAACTCTACGATGATATTTCTAATAATGATTCATTGACTAGTAATTTCTCTTCATATTGCTTGGCATTTAATTGATTATGTGATTTTCTTGATTATTTATGCTTTTCAATTGATATTTCGTGCTTTGGTTAAATCTCTTGACGTGATATACTTTAGGATTGATAGTTAATGCTTTAAAATCACTACCCATGAAGCGAAGGAGGTTACATCGGAGAAACTATTAATATTTTGAGAATTAAACATACCAACTTCCGAGACATGAGATTGAGTTCGACATTTGTCTTGAGTAATAAATAGAAATTAGTAGAGTTTTGTCGGATTGAATTGGTGGAAATCGAAAACCTTAGCAACCCTTTCCCATTTGTTTATTGTTAGAATTATTGTTATTTCATTTTTTCCGAATTTCTGAAAACTCTCGAAAATATTATATTGTTGATTACTTAGTTTTTGGTATTAGTTGGTAGAGTATTTCACACTCCTCGTGGGAACGATATGTACTTGCCATTGTCTACTAGTTAGACGATGTTCACTTGCAGTTTATTATTGTAGGTTTCTGAGCCTACCATCTGCATAAGTATTCTGTTGTCAGATTATATAACTCCATCATTGTTGAAGTTTGCACCTTGTATGATGATATACTGAAGTAGAATGCTTTGTGCACATTACAACTACTTCGCAAGGATGTCTGACTCCCAGGAAAATGATACCTCCAGAGACAATACATGTATGGATGAGACTTCTGCTGGTGAAAAAGAAGAAGAAACTCTTGGGCTCAAAAACGTTCCAAATATAGATGATGCATTTTTCGAGGTTCAGCAGGGAACTGAAAAATGTCTTCAATCTCCATCATTTCGTCTTCTAATAAATCCCAGAGAGGTTGTTCAGAAGAAACTAGTGACTCCTCGAGCAGCTATTCGATTTTTTCTTGAACGAGGACTTTTTCTTGCGTCAATTATAGAGTTCAAGCTTTCTCGACGACCTTTAGAAAAATTCTCTGGATAGGCGAGACATATGCTGGGTTTTCCTCGTGTTAGAGCCATGTTGGATAGAGCACATGTGACCAGCGGTATCCAAGCATCTGGAGATTTGTTCATTTTCCATGAGGCGCGAGGTATTATAGCTCTTCTTTCTCCCTGGTGCATTCCAACCCATACCTTCATATGCAGATGGGGAGAGTTTACCATCACCTTGGAGGATGTAGTTGCTTTTTTGTATCTCCCAATCGCGGGTAACTTTCCTGGAGAGCTTTCAGCAAAGGAGACAATTGTTTCCAATATCTTGACAGTCGAGATGGAGAGAATTAATAAGGCGTCTGACAAAGTTTTTTACGCTCACTGGTTAACACACTGGTGGCCACGAGATACCCCACTTGACGAACCTGACGGTATGTTATCTATTGATGCTTTCTTGTGTTTATGGATATCCAGGGACGTGTTTGAAGACATCAGAACTTTTCTAAAACCATTTGTATTCCCTTTTGCTAATAAGATGGCACAAGGTGAACAACTTCCCATAGGTAGTCTATTCTTGGGTTATTTGTACTCCAACCAGGATTCCTTGGTTATATACTCCAGTGTTTCGAATGGATTTATGAAGATTGAATGCTACGCCAATACGATGTTTCTCCAGACCTTGATGTGGGAACGCTTCAAGAGGTATGCACCTAGTCCCCGCAGCATCCTGCAAGGGTTGAATGCTGCTGATTCTCGCCGTATTTATCCTGAGAGGGATAATGCCAGGATTATGTGCTGGTCTACGAAGCATCCTCAATCCAAGACACGCTTTATTGATGTGTTAGACAATGAATCTGAGTTTAATTTCCGCCCCTGGGTGCTGATTCCTCTTTATGTTTCTCAGTTGCAAACTTTCAACACCAGAGAAAGTATGACTTTGAAATCTGGCGTTGACTTGAGCTATGGCGAGAGATCTTTTATGTTGAGTTGTACTCCAGGTAAATTGATATCAAAAATATATGGAGACTTTTCAGTAGAAGAATACAACATTGATAGAGCGTCTCGTCAGATGGGCATGGATTAATGCGTTCCAACTTTTCGAAGGAAGAAACCACCATTGGAACAACTTAAGACCTGTTTAGATCGCACACGTGTGGAAGGAGATTCTTATTGGTTCCCTGGTCCTGAACGAATTACATATGTAACTCCAGGTTACATAGGTTTCTGGGATCAGCAGATTGAGCGTTTACACGATTTCATAATGGTTGGCCAACCTTTAGTGAAAGAGCCTCTTTCTGCTGATATGATCGCTTCTCGACCAAGATTGAAACACATCTACGGCGGCGATAAGCGAAAGAAATCTCCAGGATGTTCACCAGTATGTATCTTTTTGCACATTCTTTATAAAATTAAAATAATTGCCTTTGATTATCACCTCAATTTATTTTTGCAGGATGGTCGTGTTGTGAGACCTCGTCTTGTGAATTTCTCGGAAGCAGAAACAGTCATTCACGGTGGATAAGGTAGGAACAAGAATTATAAGCTGCCGCCTAACACCATAAAGTCCCCGGTTGTTTCTTTGGTGAGTTGTCAACACCTTTTCCGCTGTGACTTCTTCTATCCGTATTACTAGGATCGTAATACCAATATTTGTTATTTGGTTACAGAAATTTGCTCCGTCAAGTATTGACGGTCTTCAATTCTCTGCTGCTGGGAAGACAATTTCTGATTTGAACGTTGAAGAAGAAAATGATGTGAGTACTCTTCCACATAGTCAAATATGATACTTCATATATAAAATGCTAATGGTTTGAGAATATGTCCAGGAGAATGCCGTTGCGGAAGAGGAGAGTGTTGATGCCCGTTCATCCTCGGAGAATAGAGATAAAGAAAATTCCCAAGGTTCAAAACCGAATGGAAGTAATGAGCCTCTTGATGCTGACACGGGAAATTCCGATTCCTTGAACGTTTCGGAGACCCCCCGAGTAAGTATTTCCCTTAAACTTTACCATAGAAGTATAAAATTGTTGGTTTATGAATGAGTGAATGATAATCCACGTGCATATACGAAAAACTTTGTCGAAATTCGTCGTCAGATAATTCAGAACTCAGTCTTTTAGCAAAAACACCATAAAACCTTCATCTGAAGTCGGATTGTCATGGTATGAATATATATCTTTAAGCCCAGAGAATTTCCAAGTTTAACAGGGAAGCTTTTTAAGTTTTGAGCACGTTCAGGGCCTGAAAAAGGCGAAACAGTAAACTTTCAGGAGATTTTCAGAATTAACAATGCAAGTAAGTGTCATCTTGCGTGTTGTAAGTGATATATGCGCTAGGGCCAGAAATACTGTGACTGCATATGTACTCTTTGATTGGGAGTTCAACTTGGAGAATTCTGAATACTTGGCTTCAAGGTGAAGTGGCTTCGTAAGAAAATAGATGCAATCAAGAACTCGTGTGAGAATAACATACCCTTTCCTAATAATGTTGTGATGGAGAAGGAGGAAAAGATTGCTAAGATGACTGAGGCGCTGAACTTGGAGAAGGCGGCTTTGCAAATCTTGAAGGATACAGAGGAGCAAAAGTATTTCTTTGATGACTTTCTTTGATCTTTTTTCATAATCTCTTGAACTTCTGATCTTCTGAGAGATGTGAGGTTTTATTTTGGTTTTGATATTGACTGGTTTTGGATTGGTAGATGATTGAGGATTTTCTTTTGGATTTGATAGAGATTCTCTTTAAGTAAAAATGAACTGAATTTTGATAAATTGCTGAATTCAAATACTGAATGCAAGTATTGCAAACGTTTTGGAGAAATTGAAATACAGTGAAATAAAATCCTAAATGCCAAATTCCAGGCAGTACCTCAAATTCCCAATAACTTCAGGCGTCAAATGCCTTAAGCCAAATATCGTGGATCACTGGTAGGGTCCTGCCATTTGTGTTGATCAACCTGTAGTATCCTCCGGTTATGGACTTAGCAACCATAAATGGTCCTTTCCAATTGGAGCTTCTTACAGAGTGAAGATTGCGCTGAGTTTCTTTGAGAAATAGGTCTCCTTCACAAAATTTGTTAGGCTCGGTTGTCCGCGCCTTGAATATCTTCTGCTGATTCGGGATTCCTCGTGTGATGAGATTCCATGGTTGCGGCACATATGGACCCTCGTGCAGAGGGGGGTATCCGGCGTACTGTCTGTCATGCTTAGACATGTCTTCAGCAATAAATCTTTTAAGAGAATGCTCAGTTTGAAGAAACTCTGTATTCAACCATCTGGTATAATATTGTCGTGGTGAAGCTATCCACTCCTAGCTATTTGCAACGGCTAAGTTGTTAGTGGAAAGAAGTCCTCGAACCAGAGCAACATAATTAAACATTGGTAGTATAGGTGCATGAAGAGGGATCAGACTTTCCTGAGTACGGAACCTTTTGATGAAAGAGTGTGCACTTTCTCCAGGTTTCTGTGCTAATTCCACCAAGGCTTTAACTTCCTCCAGATGCTCGAATGATGGAGTATCTTCTATTTCTTCTGAGTCGGAGCTTTCTTCAATCGAAGGCATTAGAGTCGGATTTCCGGTATGAATCCAAGGTCGTCCAAGAATCATGTCATATCCTGGATCTTCCCGGATTATATAAAACATGGTCTCAGTGCAGATCAAATTTTCTCTGACTTTGAGAGTGATGTGGCCGTATGCATCTCTGAGTGTCCCTTCGTGATCTCTGATTGACATGGGAGCATGTGTAGCTTCTTGTCGAGTGATGCCAGCGACTCTGATAGTTTTCAAAGGAATTATATTGATAGCGGTGCTAACATCAACAAATGCTCTCGTGAATTCATTTCCTTTAATATGCACTGCAGTGAGCAGTCCCCAGCCATACATTTCCTTGTCAGTGTATGGAGGTTCAAGAGGTACTTCTGGAATCGATAGACGTTTCCCAGACACTATGTGGTTCAGAGACATAAACATGCCCCCCCTCTGCACCTTCGACAGATAGAGCAATTCGCAGACATGCTCGATCAATGACTGAACTGCTTCTTTGACTGGTTGTTCAGAGATAGAGAAAGTCCTGACTGGAAGAGGATCCCTGTGTACTCCTTCATTCCCCAAGTTAAGCTCTCCCGATTCAGTCTTTTCCCTGAATATGCGCTTTAAGACTCTGCAATCGCTTGTGGGATGATTGGCGAACCTGTGGAAGCGGCAGTAACAAGGACTTTCCATGTCTTCTTCAGTTGGTTCTTTCTTTACATATGGAAACTTGATAGCACCATCTTGGATCCAAGCATCCAGGAGTTCGATCACCTCTTCAATGGAAAGGAGAAAGTCAGGTGCCTCTTGATCAGGAGCCACTGTGCGCTGGTCAGGGGCTTGTGCATCTTGCTTATCCTTCCTTTGTCCTTTTTAAGGAGCTGAGGTATGCTTGCGCGGTGGTTCGGCTTTCCATTTTATCCCTTCTACGAAAGCGTTTGTGGAAGGCTGGAGGTTGTACTGCTTGTTGATCAGACTCTGCTGGCTCGAGCGTCTCGCGGTTCTCCAGCCTTTGTATCTTTTTTCTTTCCAGTAAAGCGGGTGCAGTAGTTGCCGATCTCTTCGCCACTTCATGAAGCTCTGAGAAAGTATTGAAACGAATATTTTCCAACAAAGCTCTATAAAGCGGGATCATGCCGTTGATACACAAGTCTACAAGTTGTTGCTCTGTAACATTTGGATCATGACAATCCAGGGCCTGGACTCTGAATCTTTTCACGTAGTCATTGGGATGTTCATTGTTCCTATGAAACATTCTTCCAAGATAAGAGAGAGAGTAACCTGCTCTGACACAAAGAAGTACTTTCTGTAGAAGGCATTAATCATTTTTCCTCAATATTGTTGATAGTTCCTGGTGCGATATTGTTGTACCAGGTGTATGCCCTGCCTTTCAAGGATTTTGAAAATTCTTTGAGGCGAACAACATGGTTATGCTCATGTTCTCCCAAGGCTTCCGGGAACCGAGAAACATGCTCCCGAGCATTGACTGTTTCGTCATATAAAATGAAGGTTGAAGAGGTATAACCTTTTGGGAGAGGAATCCTATGCGTAGAAGCAGGGTATGGAGGTTGGTGACGATGGATATGTGACGTCTTGCCTTTTCCATGGTTCTCCAAGAGGCGTTCCAAATCTTCCTGAGTAATGAAATTTGATGATTCCTTCGCCGATGAATCGTCTGTAGCTTTGCGGACTTTGCTGTCATCCACTGTATGAATTGGAACTACTTCAGGATCAGCATCTGAGGATGTTTCCTTTTCTTTTAATTTTCCTTGAGTTTTCTCTGACATCTTGTCAGTGAGAGTCTTGAGATAATTGAATAGCTCCTTCTGTGTCGCAGCCATGTCAGTTTGATTCTTTGCAAGAGTCTCTTGCACCTTGATGAGATCAGCCATGGTAGGTGGTGGATTTCCCCTGACTTCCTCAGGGTGTCGGACGAACATGGGATGTCCTTCCATTTTGTTAGCGTGATAAGGAACATCATCTCCGTCAGTGTTAGAGGCCGGAATGGTTTTCGGGATATCCTCATTGTTATTGTTGCTAGTGCTAGCGTCGTTTGTGTTGGAACCTGTAACTAACCCAGACCTAAGACCAGCCATCTTTGTGATAACGTGAGATTGCAACCGAGAGATTAATCTCCCACTGTGGTCTCCAATCTGTAGATGGGGAAAAACGATTTGCTGGTTTTTACGGAATTGAGGAGATGACCGTGTGGAGACTCCTTGAACCGAGAAAATGCTCAACCTTACACAGATGCACTGCAAGAAGGGACTGCTTTAAGTTCGAGAGATCAATCTGTAAGACTCCGGCCTAAACCAACACAATGGTCGTTCCAGAGTCAATTCGGTCACAAGAGATGATGGGGTGATCTGTAGGAGGGAAAATGAGAAACATGTGAGATCAATGGTGATCGAGATTGTAGGTATGTTGTGTATTCTGCGTAAGAAAGTTCTGAATGATTGAATTTACTCAGTTGAGAGTAATTGCTAAGATGATGAGTTCGTGTAGACGAAGGATTGTCTGTATGAACTTGTCAAGAAATTCTTGTCTGTTACAATCAGAATTCAGAGGCCTTTTATATTGCTGAATTGAAAACACCATGATCCCATGAAGTGTGACAGTTGCTGAGTCAAAGAGTGGGAAAGTGGAAAATCGTGTTGAAACCAGTTGCTCATCGTGCAGAGACTTGGATAACTTTCCACCCACTACTTTGATAACTCCTCCAACTGATTGCACGACTTGCTCACATTGTCATCGTGTGTATGAACACACGTGTCGTAGACCGCCAGACCAAAACCCTAGTTAATATCCCCCAATGTGACACGATTGATATCTCGTGAATGTGGAGTCTGCAAGACAGACGTGTATTTAGTTAGTCAGTTGCTGACTTTATGGGACGATGAGTCCTTGTATTGCTGAGTTGAACATAATTTACAAATGTTCTGAGACTCATGAATTGAACATGTCTGCTGAGACAAAAAATATCATTGTCGAATAAATGTTGATAACCTGAGAAAACTGTGCTACTGAATCGTTGAATATTGATAGTTGAACCAATATTCCTTAGTCTGAGCAAATATTGCTAGTCTGAGCAAATATTGCTAGTCTGAGCAAATATTGCTCATCTGAGCAAATGTTGCACATCTGATGAATTATTGAATATTGATAGTTGAACCAACATTCTTAGCGTGAACAAATATTGTTCATTTGAGCGAATGTTGCTCATTTGATGAATTTTTGAATATTAATAGTTGAACCAATATTCTTTGGTGTGAGAAAATGTTACTCGTTTGAGGAATCATTGGTAACAGGACCAAGATAAATATTAATTTAAAATACTGGCAGTTGAGCCGAGTATAATTAATTAGGGTTTTGATCATGGGATCAACATAAAAATTCTTGGCATTTGAATCTACTCAGAATTGCGTTTTTGCAGAGCTCTGGATTTGAAACCCAAATTTTTATCAATTGCTGATCAATTGATGATTTATTGAAAATCAACCACGGATTGAAGGAGGGATTGACTACATGGGATGATGAGTCGACCATGTAGCGCCCATATGCTCATGTGAGCAAAAATACCAAAGTCTCATGAAGACCAGTTGGTGAAAAGATGATTAAATGCTGGTTTAATCATTTATTAAAATAGTGCTCGTGTGAGCATCAGATAGTAAAACCGATTATGGAGAGATGAAGGACCGAACAATAGGGCATCAGACCGGAACTTGGTGATCATGGGACCAGCTGATGGTCGTTTGAGAAAATTCCAAGTTGTTTGGGAGGGGTTTGGACCTAATATGAGCAATTGAGCAAATTAGGTTAAAATTATTAAACATGTGGGATCGGCTATTTGCAAGCCTTAGGGCTAGCCTTGGTCGGTCAAGGAGATATGCCCGTGTCCCCATAATGTCCGTGTCTCAGTCCTGAGAGTTTCAATATTTTCTGATGCGCGTTTGAGCAACATTTTGAGAAAATATGAAGGATTCAGGGTTTTGCTGAAACTGGGGAATCTTCATGAGATGATGAAAAATAATTAATAAAATAGGGAATTGCAAGGTGTGGGACCGGCCACGGCTAGGGCATGACCGGACAGCTAGCAATCTCGGTCCCGCAACACCTTTCCCAATTTTATGTATTTTCCCTGATGTGAGGGAAATATCATGAAACTGAGGAATTTCATGAAGTTAAGGAATTTCCATGAGATTATGGAAATAATAATAATAAAATAGGGAGTCATGAAGTGTGGGATTGGTTGTGGACAAGGCATGGCCGGCCGGCCAAAGAGCCCGTCCCAAGGCACTTTTCCCAATTTTATTATATTTTTCATGATTTTAAGGAAATATCATAAAATCAAGAGGTTTGTTGAAACCAAGGAATTTGTTGAAATCAGGGAGTTTCCATGAGATGAGGGAAACATAAAAAATAATAATAATAAAATAAGGGACGTGTGGGACCCGCTAAGGCATGACCGGCCGGTTGGGCCCGGTCCCACGAGTTTCCCTAATTTTACATTATTTTCATGGCTTGAGGGAAATTTCATGAATTCAAGGAATTTTCATGGGATGAGGGAAATAATAATAAAATAATAAGGAGTCATGAGGTGTGGGACCGACCACGGCTAGTGAACCCGGTCCCATGACATCTTTCTTAATTTATTATTATTTCTTTGATACGAGGAAACACCATGAGACTGGGGAGTTTCCTTGAGACGAAGGAGATTTGCTCAAATTAAGGGAATTTCATGAGATCAGGGAAAATAATAAAAATATGATAAAATATAAAATTGGGCATGGGACTGGCCACGGCATGACCTGCCGGCCGGTGAGCCCAGTCCCCCAGCGCCTCGATTAATATTTTATTATTTTATTCTTATTTTGCATAGGTTCATCATTCCTTCGTGTTTTGGAATGCTCGTTTGTGCATTCGGGTGCTCGTTTGTGCATTATTGCTGAGTACACTTGCACCATTTTGGTCGGGGCTTACTCGTGAGCTGCTCAGATGCCCGTACGTCAAATATTTATCACTAACCCGTGGAATTCTGCTGGGAAGAACCATAAATTGAAGTGACGAAATATTACGAAGAATTGTCGAATATTGTTGAATATTCAGTTAATGATTAGAGATAATTAATTGATGGCTCTATACCAGCAGGCATGCTGTCTAGGAGTATTAATTATCTGAGAATTGAGAGATATGAGCTTTTTGAAACGTCATATTCCCTTTATATAGTCAGGGAAAAATTGTTGCATCCTGAAGACGTTGTTGCTCTATACTAGCAGGCATGCTGTATAGGAGTCGTCCAATCTTTCGATTCTATATAAAAGTAATTACCGAAATTTCTCAGTATACATGAGATGTGCCGCTGCCTCAGCTGAGAGACTACACATCTACAAATACTTTGAGAGACAGCATTCTCGGTCAGAGATTTTATGGCATGAGCTTTCATGCTTTCGACGAGAGACATGAGTCTCAACACTCATCTGATTGCTGGATCAGGAATACTACGATTATGGTTTTATGATTTTAACCCTTGTCGAAAATCCACCATCTACAACAGATTGCTAAGCGAAATATTGGGTGGTGTTGTTAGACCCCGCTTTTTCACCAATTAAATTGATTACTTTTGTGATTAGTTTAGTTGTGTATTTCGATTAGATTAATTGTGGGTTTCCTTGTGATTAATCTAATTGAGTGTTTTTAAGTCTCCATAAGTTTACTTGTGTTGAGCATTTCCAATTAATTAAATCATGGGTTCTCTTATGATTAATTTAATTGAGTTTTTTGGATTCAAATTCATACTTGTATGTAATTTGTTATGTTGTCCAAAGAAATCCTTCTTTTCTTTTTGAAATTAAGGTCGCTCTTGTTGTTATTTCGGGAATGACATAAAATGGGGGAGAGTTCTTAATTGAACTTGTGCTTAATTGCCAAATCTTTGTGGGGAGTGCGGCTGTGGAATATTTTAGGGGTTATCTTGTATCTTAATAGACTCCTTGATGAATGCATTTAGTTCTGGCTTTATGATTGCATATAAATAAGATGATATATGCTTTCTTTTGGTCATGAAATGTCTCTTTCGGAAATTTCATTAGGATCCCGTTCTTGTACCTTTGTCAATTTTATTGACAAAAAGGGGGAGAATTAATATGTAGTTCACACTACAAATACATATGGTTTTAGGATCATTATGTAAGGGGGAGTGGTTTCCATGTGAGATGGAGTATTGACTAAGGGGGAGTGACATATCACCATAGTATTGTTGTTAAAGTTGTGATACAATTGAACTTTGACGCTGTGTAATGATAATATGACAATGTATAATAATGATTGAGAACTCTTGTTTTCTCGTTGTTATAGCAACGAATTTTCACCAGTGGTGATGCTAAACTTACAACCTTTGGGATCATTGGAGTACTTGGAAGTGACGAAGATTTCAAGTAATGTTGAAGATTAGTCATGTGGAATAGGAGCTACAAAAGTTTATTTATATATTTTTTGTATCCCATATGTATTGATAGTTTTGTCACTAAAATTGACAAAGGGGGAGATTGTTAGAGCATTTCTCGGTCGAACTCGCATGCGTTGCTATCTCAAGCATGTTTGTCAATGTTAGTGATCAAAACTATAAGTCTTGATTTCTAGTCTACTATAGCTAAGGTCTCAGACTAGGATAGAAAGTGTAGTTGAGCTTAAGAACTCCATGGAAATCATCATACAAGACGAAGGACTATTCAAGGAACTGGTGGATCTTCATCGACTAAAAGGTATGTGGAGACTTGAACTTATCTATCACTCAAAAGTCTATTTATCTCCTATCTTGAGACAAAAGTCTTTTTGCAATATAGACTTAGATTATACACATTCGAGCCGAGTTTACCTCGCCTATCTATTTCTCGAAATATGTATTGGTAAAGCTTTCGCTTTAGCCAAGTTCATCTTTACCTGGTGACGAAAGTCATGTTATGTTTCAATCACTTTGAAAATTGATCTGACGAGAAATGGTTTGGGAATAACAACTATATAACGTCCTCTGAGAATGTTTTAATTATTGAAATGAGAGTTTAGACTATATAACCATTTGGAGGATATAAGCATTGTTGTGGAAACAAATATATGTATAAGTCCTTATTTCTTGAACCGAAGTTTGCGAACTTTTTTGATCATGTGAACCGGAGAAGTGCGTGAGCTAAGTCCGCGAACCCAGTCCGCGAACTTGCGAAGTTCTGAAACCCGAGAATTTCTGCTGGAGTTTGTGAACTCCATCCGGGAACTTAAGTCTGCAAACCTAGTCCGCGAACTTGAGTAGGTTATGTCTAAAAACGATGTTTAGTGAACTTATCTTTATAAACTAAGGAATTCAATTGCAAACCATGGTTATAGAGTTCATGAACTGATTCATGTTAATCAAATCATTTTTGCTTCGATTGTGTCTTGTGTATTACATAAGATTTCCTTGCAATTGAACAACTCTCTAACTAGTTTCAATTGAGTCATTTGAACTATTTATGGTGAAGAAGAATATGGTTGATACGAAAATGATCATATAGTTAACTTTTGGTTAACTATTGTTGAACCAAATAATGTACAAGTGTGGGTACGGTTACACAAGCCCAGGAACGTGCATTTCATTTGTGTATAACAAGCTATGTTTTCGATCTAACGGTTGATAAATATTAGCTTGAATCTAATCAGGTTTTCATTTAACGGTGAATATTGAATGCTTTGTTACTAAGCTAACATTGATTGCAAACCCTGATTTGAAAGACTATATAAGGGAGAACTCTAGCAACTGGGAAACCGAATACACATTCTGTGTGATACTAGTTGTGCTAAGCTAGAGTCGATTCTCCTTTAACCTTTGGTTTATTCTTCTAAATCAGGTTAACGACTTAAAGACTTCATTGGGATTTTGAAGACAGACCGATAAAACTTTTCTTGTAGTTGTGTGATATGATCTTGTTGTTTCTATCATACGAGTATAATTGTAATAATTGGCTTGAGATTTCTATCTCTGATAGGAAAGATAAAAAGTAATCACAAACATCTTCATCTCATCGTTTGTGATTCCACGATATCTTTTTTCGCTGTATCGATTAAGACTATTGTGAGGTGATTGATAAGACTAGGCTGTACTTCGGGAATATAAGACCGGTTTATCAATTAGTTCATGTTCACCTTGATTTATGAAAAGACGGAACAAAACTCATAGGTATATTCGTAGGAGACGGATTTATCTATTATCATAGACCTTTCTGTGTGATACATATTTTTTTATTAAAGTCTTCGACTTTGAGTCGTAGCAACTCTTAGTTGTGGGTGAGATCAGCTAAGGGAATCAAGTATGTAGCATCCTGCTGGGATCAGAGACGTAGGAGCATAATTGTACCTTGGATCAGTGTGAGATTGGTTGGGGTTCAATTACAGTCCAGACCGAAGTTAGCTTGGAGTAGGATAGTGTCTGTAGTGTCTTAATACAGTGTGTGTTCAATCTGGACCAGGTCCCGGGGTTTTTCTGCATTTGCGGTTTCCTCGTTAACAAAATTCTGGCGTCTGTGTTATTTCTTTTCCGCATTATATTTGTTTATATAATTGAAATAATACAGGTTGTGCGTTGTTCAATCAATTAGAATATCCGACCTTTTGGTTTTTGATTTAAATTGATTGACACTTGGATATTGGTCATTGGTACCATCCAAGTTTATCTCTCTTGTATTTAAATTGAGACTCGCAGTTTGCTAGAGTAAGATTTAAATCGAGAGATAGAGATAAAAACTCTTTGATATACTTTTTATCTATATTGAGTCTGACTGTCTAGTTGATTCTCTAGAAAGTATATTGGAGTTTGTCCATACAGACTAAGCGAAATATTGGGTGTGGTTGTTAGACCCCCGCTTTTTCACCTTCCCTACATGCGAGGGATAGGGAAGTGATACCAAGCACCATAGTGCTTGGACTAAAAGTTAAAAAGGAAGGAAAACTTACTATATATCAAGATTCAAGAGTACTCACTTGCTTTGGACCCACTCTTTTATTTTTAAGGCTAGCGTATTCCTTAGAGCATATCTCCAATACAAAGGATCAAGGTGACCCCACGTGGAAGTGTCTTATTAACACTTTTTTTATATGTGGGTCAATTACTAATTGACAAAAAAAAAAAAGTAAAACTTTTTTGGTGCATTTGGATGTAGAATTTTAAAGGTGGGATTTATGGGCATAGAGAATTTGGTGGAATTACGTTTCTCTCAGTACGTTTGGTTGCAAGAATCCCTGGAATCATGTTTCCCATGAGAATTATTTTTCCAGCAAATCCTCCATATGGAGTCCGACCCTCTCCCCTAAGATTTGCTGGGAAACTTCTCAAGGCATTTATGGACCCACTTGTTTGAACTATAAATCTCATATTTATATAATTTTAAGATTCTAAAACAATGCCAAACAATATATGGACTTTAAAACAAGATAATTTTATGAATCCTACGAATTTTAACTGAGTTACCAAACACACGCGGGATTTACATGAATCCCAGAACTTATAATTCCATGGAATTATAAATCCTCGAAATAATGAATTCTGCGAACAAACCCACCAATCTAAAGTTGATCTCCAATCCCCAAGGTATTATACACCATATTTTATTTGAATTTAGAGACAAAATGATGATGTGGCTTTAAGACCCAAGATCATAGAGAAAGTCTTATTTAGACTTTCTCCATTACCCCCACTATCATCCATCTTTATGACCTTAATCCTTGTATTGGAGATGAAAATTTGGTGCAAAAGGTCTTAAATCCTAGGTGTCATGCAATTTTAAGACCTTTACCCCTTGCATTGGAGATGCTCTTAGGGAAATTCCTATGCAATGGCCAAATTGAAAATTTTGTTGAGCCAGGTGGATGGCCAAACACGTTTCTCCACTATGGGAAAAGACGTATGTGGTCGATCATCAAGCGTCAGGACAAAGAACACTCACCAACATGTGTAGAAAAAACTCGGCGTTGGAACCACAACCGCGGGCTTTTGAAGGTTAAATACGACGTGCTCACTACAAACACTGGCGTGTGAAGCAAAAACGCCAACTGATAGTTTATTGAAAATTCAAAATTCACTTTTTTACCTATATAAATTACCACCCTCTTCAAACAATTCACTCACACCAAAATTCACTTCTCTTGAATTTTCTCTTCTAAATCTATTTCAATTTTTAGTTTTATTATTGGTGAAATGGCTGAAAAGTAATCACACTTTTTTGCGATGCAAAACTTGAAGCTGTTATTTCTGAGATATGTGGAAGTTTTAAAAATATTGAAAATTGTAAGAGGGAAGTGCAAGTATTTGCAATGTCAAGATCCAAACTGTCCAGGGGAACCACATATGCTAGATGATGTTATGAAGGTTAAAGAAGAAGAAGAGAAGTTTGCAACGCTCTACAAAAACTTCAAACTTAAAGCAAAATTGAAGAAGAAGTTATTACATTGCAAGCATTATGGATATGGAGATCACGAATACAAACATTGTCCACAAAGAATCAGTGGATGGTCAAGCCCGGTTGCAAGAATTTTAAGCATTTGTGCACTTCTTCTGAAGAAGACACATATGGAGGCATTTCTAGAAATGTCCTAGGTGTTTTTTGGTGGAGTGGGCTGATTGAAGTTTAAGGACAAATCGATTCACTATGGTATTATGTTATTTATTAGTTTGCTATTTATTTTGTGTTATTATGATTATCTAAACCAAACATGTGGATGTCTTCATATTTGCACCATTAATATCATAACTAATTAAAAAATTTCTTGGATTAAACATTGCACCATCAATATCATAAATAAAAACAAACTGCATTGGATTAAACAACCACATCATATATGAGAATAAAAAAAATGCATTAGACTAAAACAAGGGATTTTGATAAAGTACCCATGCTTTTCACATTACACTAAAAAAGTGCCCTCGTTTTCTGGAAATTTGTTAAAGTATCCTGTTTTATTCAAAAGTCAAATTCCATCCAGTTAAGTGATAGGTGGAAGTTATCTTTCCAATCAAAAGTCCTATTCACCCCTGAATTATATCTCCTTGGTGGGAGGGTAAATAATCCGACGATCCTGAAAACGGTGTAACGATCCTGAACCGGGCTCGATGAACCTGAAAGAGTTGTCACGATCCTGAACCGAGCTCGACGAACTTAAAAAATGTTGTAGAAGGTCAATTTTCCTCTAAAAAAAACCCCAAAACACTTGAAATGGCGAACCCTTTTAGGGAAATGAAGTAACAAACCTGAAAGTGGTGTAACGATCCTGAACCGGACTCGATGAACCTGAAAAATGATGTAGAATATCAATGTGGCAATAAGTAAAGGGCCAATATGTAAAGTAAATTAGTCCTAACTAACACTAGATGGAAAAACTAATGTGGGGGTACTTTAACAAATTTCAAAGTAATGGGGGCATTTTTTTTGGGTTCCTGAAAGAGGGGTACTTTATCAAAATTCTCTTAAAACAACTACTACATAGGCGTTAGTTCTCTTCTTGTGGTGAAATTCCTAGGACGATGTAGGGATTGTATCTGTTGAGCACCTAAGAATGTTGGAACAAGATTGGAAGTATAAATAACGTCCGCCGTGAGATACTTCCCACATCGCTAGTGTTCTGGGTTCCACTTCATGTACAGCTTCACCGTTGAGTTTATTTTTGTGATTTTCCACTAGTACATCGACGAATACTGATACATTACGACTAATTAAACTAAAACGATATGACAATTGGTGCGTGTCGTGAATGCAACAAATTAAATCACTTATTTCCACACAATTAAATGGTAATATAATGGAAGCAAGGATCGTTCCCACGAAGAGCATGGAGTTTTCAGTTTTCAAAAGTCACAAATGGGGTTTTTTTTTGTAGGTTCCAAATAAAGCAAAGTAAATAACAAAGAAAATAATTAATAAAGATGTAATCAAGGATGAGGAGTATGATCGAGGAATCCTTCTTCGTTATTAAACAGTCATCAAAGTAATACAATTATCTATTCGTCATCAATCATAGATTATCACCAACCGTAGGGTAACAAGTATGCTTAGCTACCCCCAAGACTCCTAATATCACCGAATAACAGGTATGCTTAGCTATCAGATTCCATCCGTCTGAGCCACCTTGAGGTATGCTTACAAGATGTAACTCAATCGAATGCTTTAGGGTTTATGAATCTAGGTTCGGTCCTAGAAGTTAAACTCGGTACAATCGGTTCACTTACTAGTATTATTTCTACACGCGATTGCTCCAAAGAATCCCTCTGCAAGGTCTCACGTTTTCTACTAGTCAAGGGTTATTCAACAATTATGGATATCCTAACCCATTACTAGCAATAGAAAAATCAAGGGATCAGTTTAGTAGGCCTCCTAAATCAATCAATCAATCATAAATGTTAATCATAGTATAAGAAAACGATAATCATATGAAGAAATCAAAATAGATTCATATATTAAATCAAATCATGTTTAAAACTTAGAATTCATCCTCAATCAAATAGGAGTTTAGCTACTCATGGATTTAGTGAAACCCATGATATACATATGACAAAATCAAAGATAAATAGTTTTGGTAATGGAAGAACCCAAAACCCAAGCTTTCGCTCCTTGTCTTCTTGTCTCCACTTCCGTATCTCTTGATAATATTTATGTGTTCGGTACTTGGAACTCTCTTGAAAAGTATTTTGAAGTATCTTTAAATATCCCTAAGAATATTTGGGTTTAGAAATACTTCGGAAGTAAGAAAACCAATTTTGGCAAGTATCTTCGTCACTTCTTGGAGGGTGTAACCGATCCTGGTACTTGGCTGGTATGATCAGTCAGACACGTAGGTAAGAATTTGGTCTTATTTGATCCACGGTTTTGCCCACAACTTTTGCATACAAACTCGGAATGACCTCATTCTTTTGGCGTTATTTTTTTCTCTTCATTTTTTAAAAAATAGAGTTGAATACTCCTGAATTTGGTCGAGTTTGTTAGAGCATTGCTCGGTCGAACTCGCATGCTTTGCTATCTCAAGAATGTTTGTCAATGTTAGTGATCAAAACTATAAGTCTTGATTTCTAGTCTACTATAGCTAAGGTCTCGTACTAGGATAGAAAGTGTAGTTGAGCTCAAGAACTCCATGACAATCATCATACAAGATGAAGGACTACTCAAGGAACTGGTGGATCTTCATTGACTAAAACGTACGTGGAGACTTGAAATTATCTATCACTCAAAAGTCTATTTATCTCCTATCTTGAGAAAAAAGTCGTTTTGCTGTATAGACTTAGATTATACACATTTGGTAGTTCGAGCCGAGTTTACCTCGCCTATCTATTTCTCGAAATATGTGTTGGTAAAGCTTTCGCTTTAGCCAAGTTCATCTTTACCTAGTGGCGAAAGTCATGTTATGTTTCAATCACTTTGAAAATTACTCTGACGATAAATGGTTTGTGAATAAAAACTATATAACGCCCTCTGAGAATGTTTCAATGATTGAAATGAGAGTTTAGACTATATAACCATTTGGAGGATATAAGCATTGTTGCAGAAACACATATATGTATAAGTCCTTATTGCTTGAATCGAAGTTTGCGAACTTTGTTGATAAAGTGAACCGGAGAAGTGCGTGAGCTAAGTCTACGAACTCAGTCCATGAACCCAGTCCGCGAACTGGCGAAGTTCTCAAACCCGAGAATTTCTGCTGGAGTTTGTGAACTCCATCCGGGAATTTAAGTCCGCGAACCCAGTCTGCGAACTTGAGTAGGTTATGTCTAAAAACGATGTTTAGTGAACTTATCTTTATAAACTAAGGAATGCAATTGCAAACCGTGGCTATAGAGTTCATGAACCGATTCATGTGAATCAAATCGTTTTTTCTTCAATTGTGCCTTGTATATTACATAAGATTTCCTTGCAATTGAAAAACTCTCTAACTAGTTCATTTGAGTAATTTGTACTAGTTATGGCGAAGAAGAATATGGTTGATATGAAAGTGATCATATGGCTAACTATTTGGTTAACTATTGTTGAACTAACTAATGTACAAGTTTGGGTACGGTTACACAAGCCCAGGAACGTGCATTTCATTTGTGTATAACAAGCTATGTTTTCGATCTAACGGTTGATAAATATTAGCTTGAATCTAATCAGGTTTTCATCTAACGGTGAATATTGAATGCTTTGTTTCTAAGCTAACATTGATTGCAAACCCTAATTTGAAAGACTATATAAGGGAGAACTCTAGCAACTGGGAAACCTAATCTCCACACATTCTCTGTGATACTAGTTGTGCTAAGCTAGAGTCGGTTCTCCTTTAACCTTTGGTTTCTTCTTCTAAACCAGGTTAACGACTTAAAGACTTCATTGGGATTGTGAAGCCAGACCGATACTAGTTTTCTTGTAGTTGTGTGATCTGATCTTGCTGTTTCTATCGTACGAGTATGATTGTAATAATTGTCTTGAGATTTCTATCTCCGATAGGCAAGATAAAAAGTAATGACAAACATTTTCGTCTCATCGTTTGTGATTCTACAATATCTTTTTTCGCTGCATCGATTAAGACTATTGTGAGGTGATTGATAATACTAGGTTGTTCTTCGGGAATATAAGACCGGTTTATCATTAGTTCATGTTCACCTTGATTTATGAAAAGACGGAACAAAACTCATAGGTATATTCATGGGAGACGGATTTATCTATTATCATAGACTTTTCTGTGTGATGTAGATTTTTTTATTAAAGTCTTCGACTTTGGGTCGTAGCAACTCTTAGTTGTGGGTGAGATCAGCTAAGGGAATCAAGTACGTAGCATCCTGCTGGGATCAAAGACGTAGGAGCACAACTGTACCTTGGATCAGTGTGAGATTGGTTGGGGTTCAACTACAGTCTAGACCGAAGTTAGATTGGAGTAGGCTAGTGTCTGTAGCGGCTTAATACAGTGTGTGTTCAATCTGGACTAGGTACCGGGGTTTTTCTGCATTTGTTGTTTCCTCGTTAACAAAATTATGGTGTCTGTGTTATTTCTTTTCCGCATTATATTTGTTTATATAATTGAAATAATACAGGTTGTGCGTTGTTCAATCAATTAGAATATCCGACCTTTTGGTTGTTGATTTAAATTGATTGACACTTGGATATTGGTCTTTGGTACCATCCAAGTTTATCTCTCTTGTATTTTAATTGAGACTCTCAGTTTTCTTGAGTAAGATTTAAATCGAGAGATAGAGATAAAAACTCTTTGATATACTTTTTATCTAGATTGAGTCTGACTGTCTAGTTGATGCTGTAGAAAGTATATTAGAGTTTGTCCATACAGATTGCTATGCCAAATATTGGGTGTGGTTGTTAGACCCATGCTTTTTCAATTGGTATCAGAGCAGGCAAACACATTTAAGACCTTACAAGTCTGTGTTTGTAGCGATCTGACTCTATGGACGATAAAGTCTCTTGTAACGCTTCACCAAGTTTAACAACCAATCGTAGAAGATATTCTGATAAACTGGTTACTCTCCAGAAAAGGTTGGATGAACAAATCCGGATCAACTCTGATCTTGTTGCGGAAACTGCAATACTTAAGGATTTGAAACCCATTATAAATCCTTTAATGGATGTGAGTAACTCCAGACGTTCTTCTCTGAAGAATGATCATATATCAGGTGATAAACAACGAGTAAATGTTGTGAAAACTGATATGACTCAAAACTACTCTGCCAAACTAAAACGTGTTTGCCCATGTTTCCTCTAATCACTTTCAACATGTTTGTGTGTCTTTTCAAAAGAGATTAAAAGTTGCAAATAATCTTCACAAGAAAACTAAACAACTCATTGCATCTCTAAAAAGGCACACAAAACTATCAGAAAATTCTAATCATAATAGTACTTATACCATGGGAGCGTTTGCTTTAAAATCAACATCACCCTTTCAATGGTTTCTTGACAGAGGATGTATCAGACATATGACAGGTGATCTCACTTGGTTTATATCCTCAGATGACTATGAAGACGAACCAGTAACATTCGGAGATGGGAGTTGTTGCTACATAAGCAAGAAGGGAACGATCAAATTACCAGGCGTACCTGAAATTCATGATGTAGTCTACGTAAAAATTATGACCGCAAATCTTCTTTTTATTAGTCAAATCTGTGACAAAGGCCATCGAGTTGTTTTCAATGCAAATGGATGTGACATTGTAGACAAAACTAGAAAAGTAATTTTTCAGGAAAAAATAACTATTATCTTCTGGATACCCAGTTCATTAATTGTTGCAATTTGACTAAAGTGGAATCTACACATCTTTGGCATGAGCGTTTTGGTCACATCAACTATCGTCTTCTAACTAAGATCATTAACAAAGAACTTGTTAGAGAAGTTCCCAAAATCAATGCAAATATTGAAGGTGTATGTGGTGTCTGTCAAAAGGGTAAACAAACGAAAGTTCACCATAAATCATCTCGAGATATTCTCACTAAAGCTCCACTTGATTTAATTCATATGGATCTCTTCGGACCAATGCAACAACCCACGGTTGCTGGTAAGAAGTATGCTTTGGTTATGGTAGATGATTACACCATGTTCACTTGGGTTGCATTCCTATCTCATAAGAATGAAACCCTTGATGAATTCAAGATTATTGTTAATAGAATCCAGAACGAACAAGGTCGCAAACTAAAGAAGATCAGAAGCGACCGTGGAACTGAATTCAAGGACACCAAAGTATTTGAATTCTATGAGGAACTGGGAATTATTCAACAATATTCTCCACCCATTACTCCTCACGCTAATGGAGTTGCAGAAAGAAAAACAGAAACATTCAGGAAATGGCCAGGGTAATGCTCCATAACAAAAACTTAACTTTAAGGTTTTGGGGAGAAGCTGTCTTTACAACGTGCTATTTGATCAACCGTGTTTACTTACGGTCTATAACCCTCAATACTCCTTATGAGTTGTGGTACGATAGAAAACCCAACTTACACTATCTTAGAGTGTTTGGTAGTAAGTGCTACATTATAAAAGATCGAGAACAGAGAGGGAAATTTGATACCAAAAGTGATGAAGGTATCTTCCTTGGATATGCTTCTGATAGTCGTGGTTTCGAGTATTTAATCTCAGAACCCAAGTCATGATGGAATTCGCTAATGTTATCATTGATGATATTAGTAACTTTCATCATGATAGTCCTCCCGCTGAATTTCCTCCAACTGAGACAACTGAGAAAGTCAAAGAAATACCAGATTCAGATGAAGTCATCCCAACTGTTATTGATCCTGATATTTCTAGTGACGAGAAGAAGAGCACTGATCAGGCTACTCCTGACGAACAAGAACGTGTCCCTCCACGACACCTCTGGGTTCAAAGGAATCATGATCCCAACAATATTATTGGAGGAAGAGATTCTACAGCTAAAACTAGAGGACAACTTGCAAGTTTGGTTGTTATCTGTCACAAGTAGAACCAAGAAATATTGATGAAGCTCTTAGCGATCCCTTCTGGGTGAATGCAATGCATGAAGAGTTAAATCAATTTCAGAGACAAGACGTATGGGAACTTGTACCTTCTCCCTCCAATATTAATATTTTTGGTACAAAATAGATATTCAAGAACAAGTCTGATGAATTTGGAATAATTGTCAGAAATAAAGCCAGACTTGTCGCTCAAGGATACTCACAAATTGAAGGTATCGACTTTGACGAAACCTGTGTTCCTGTGGCACGCCTTGAGTCTATTAGACTTTTATTAACTCATGTTTGCTTTCTCAAGGTCAAACTTTTCCAAATGGATATTAAATCCGCATTTCTAAACGGAATCTTAAAAGAGGAAGTCTATGTTGCTCAACCTAAAGGATTCGAAAACCTTGATTTCCCAGATCATGTCCTTAAGCTCAAAAAGGAATTATATGGGTTAAAACAAGCACCTAGATCCTGGTTTGAAAAACTTACCACTTCTATTATTAGGAAAGGTTTTTCAAGAGGCGGAGCTGATAAAACCTTGTTTACTAAATGCAGTGGGAAAGATGTTGTCATCGCTCAAGTCTATGTAGATGACATTATCTATGGTTCAACTTCTGAGAAGCTTGGAAAGGATTTCCAAGTTTCATTTGATAAAGAATTTGAATGAGCAATGTTGGTGAATTAAAGTTCTTCTTAAGATTACAAATTCAACGACATAAGGATGAAATTTACTTATCAGAGGA
Organism: Papaver somniferum; assembly: GCF_003573695.1. Lineage (NCBI taxonomy): Eukaryota > Viridiplantae > Streptophyta > Magnoliopsida > Ranunculales > Papaveraceae > Papaver > Papaver somniferum. The sequence continues at coordinate 113,515,650 of NC_039361.1, read as the reverse complement.
AAAGTATGCAAGGGATCTTGTGACATGATTCGGCCTGGATAAGTCATCTCCAAAACTGACACCTATGCCCACTACTGATAAACTGCATAGAGATGAGAAAGGAGTAAAAGTAGATCAAAAATTGTATCGATCTATTATTGGTAGCCTTTTATATCTTACAGCTACTAGACCTGATATTTCTTTTAGTGTTGGTTGTTGTGCTAGATTTCAGGCTAATCCAAAGGAATCTTATCTTGAAGCTGCAAAGAGGATCATACGATATGTCAATCACACTGTCGGGTATGGTCTTTCCTACACTTTTGATACTAACACTGACCTTTCTGCCTATTCAGATGTTGATTGGGCAGGATGTGTAGAAGACAGAAAAAGTACATCAGGGGGATTCTACTATGTAGGAATGAATCTTGTGGCTTGGCATAGCAAGAAACAAAATTCACAATCCTTGTCTACATGCAAAGCTGAGTATATTGCTGCTGGGTCATGTTGTACTCAACTTCTATGGATGAAACAAATGATGGCTGATTATGGAGTTGATACTGGAATAATGAAGATCTTTTATGATAACTCTAGCGCGATTCAAATCACTGAAAATCTCGTTGAGCACTCAAGAAAAAAGCACATTGAAATAAGGTACCATTTTATTCGAGATCTCTATGAGAATGGTATCATAAATATGGAATTTGTGCCTTCTGAACAACAACTGGCTGATATTCTCACCAAACTATTAGACACTGCTACTTTTCAACACTTGAGGCAGTCTATTGGTGTTGTTCTAGTTCATTAGTTGTTTCCATGACTCTTTCCCCTGTGCTTATCTCGATCTTTTGGTCAATTGAATTGGAACTCCAGTAAGTGTTTGTGTCAGGTTTGCACTTGTTTACATAGGTTGATTTTTTGTTAGGTTGTTTAGTATGAAATCGTTCTTTTCTTTTTTAAATTAAGGCCGCTCTTGTTGTTCTTTCGGGAATGACATAAATTAAGTTCGCTCTTATCTATCACTCAAAAGTCTATTTATCTCCCTGTTTATGGGTGAAAACTGTTTCTGCTGTTTTTGGTAAATTTGGGTGTGTGTGGATGAGAAACGAATCTAAACCCTAAATAAATGCACTGCACGGGAATGTTTTTTTATTCGAGAGATCAATCTATACAATTCTGGCCTAAATCAAGAATGGCCGTTCCAGACTTGCTTTGGTCACAAAGTGAAGGAGATGGGGTTGATCTTAGGGAGGGAAGCGAAGAAGGTGTTGATATTATGGAGGTGTTGGCTGTTTATGACTTGTATCAGAAATAAGAACTGGCTTGCAATAATGTAAGCTATCAGTTCTGGTGTTTTCTGGATACAGATGACAACACTTGGTTTTCTGTGCTTGCCTGTGTTATTTGGAAATAAGTGATGGGCCTATTTATACAAGTCATTGAGCGCAACCTATCATCTCGTAGGAAGTGGAGGAGGTGAAGTTATGGAGTAGTGGGGTCGTGTAGGAGTGGTAATTGTCACACGATCACACCTTTGCCCACTTCCCACATTACTGCTAACCGTCCTCCTTTTCCTGACACGTTCTTGTAATGGCGCGTTGCACGCTGCACGCTGTAAACCGCCAGAATAATACCCCAGTAAGTATCCCCCAGTTTGTGACATGTTTGATGTCTCGAATGAATGGATCGTGGGACCCGCTGTAGGAAGTATCATGTGATGCTAAAATAACTAAGGATTTGATATTTATGAAATATCTGTATGCCCAATGCATGTAATGCATCTTAGACAATCAGCATGTATGAAGCATCGATGTCTTAAAGCCTGGCCGGATAAGTCGTGGACCAAGCATCTTAAATAACATCACATCCAACCATCTTCGAGTGATCGTTTGGAGGCTGCATGGGCGTGCCATCTCCTGGCCGATCACTCCCTGTGGAAAAGTGGCGGATGGTGATCATTGAAATGCCTCACTGGTCGTCTAGCTTTCAACCTAGGCTGTCCGACAAAGCTAGCGAAGTTGAACGGACGAGATGGTTTAAGACCCTCATATGCGACTGTTGATGGATTTTTACGGTTTTAGGAGGTGCGCGAGCATTACTCCTATGCTTGACCGAACCCGAGCTTGGGCACAAGTTTTTGTGGAGCCAACCAGGCATGCGCGTAGACGGCCTGCCGGTGTATATGCCCATACCTCTTTGTCTCATGAATGTGCGATCTACGCCACTCAATTTGACCGGCAAAGGTGAGTGGTCGAGATCGATTTACGACAGAAATCCATTGCCGCAGAGGATTTGGAAGCCGCTCAGCATGCCATTTTTGGGCGCGCGTTTCGAGGTCGTCGAGTCTTAGTTTTCCTAGGCCGACCATCTCCACGCAAAGATGGTCCAAAGGTGATCATCTTGACATGCTTGGGACTTTTTAAGTCTATATCTACACCCTCCATCCAAGCTTGCGAAGATGGATGGTCGTAATCGGACTGCGACAGTTATGCAGCGCCGCAAACCCTAATTAAGGTTTTAAAACATCCACGCACACACGACTTCAACCAAACGGTTTGGCAAGTTATGCTCCTCTTTCGGAGGGACCGATTATGTGAGGCCCACATTGGGCTGACAGTGAACATGTGTGCACTTCTCTAACGGTCTTAGGTACGATTTCATCCATCCAAATATGCTGGTGAAGTTGGATGGTTGTGATCAATTTAAGACATTAGTGGAATTTTCGTGATGCTTGCAAAGCATCACACGAGCCATGTTTCAGGCATACGATTGTGGCTGCATGACCACTCTGTGAACAAACCGATCAGGTAGGGATAGAGTGTGCCCGCTAATGTGCATGCTAGTGCCTCCTCCATCTTTCATGGTGCGATCTAAGCCGTCCAATCAGGCTAGTGAAGTTGGATGGTCACGATCATTTTGAGACTGTCTTAAGCAGTCTTGCTCATTCGCGCTTCTTCCAAAGCAGCGCGGCTATCCTACTTTGGGGCTGGCGTTTTTGCTTGTTGGGAAGTAGAGTGTAATGTTCGACCAGCTAGGGCATAAATAGGCCCGCCAGTGGTCATCACGGTGATAGCCTGCTCCTGCTAGGGTTCGTCTAGGCTGGTTAAATCATGCGGTCAACCTGCATGGCCGTGATTGTTTCTGAGACTGATATTGACTGCCCAGATTTCCCTTAAGAAAATTTAGCATGCTCGATCGGGCTAACCAAAGCGCGTCGATGCGAGACTCTCTCTGTTAGAGAGTGGTGTATCCTGTGTGGGTATTTCATGCATGTCTCAATATTGGCATGGAGATTCATGCTACTCTGCTGAGAGTGAGCACTCAGTCGTCATGTCATGATAGTAATGAGAGTTCGGCAAGGAACAACATATGAAATACTAGGCTAATCATGCATTAATTAATAATGCTAAAAATAATTCACAGAATATTTGGGATTGTTGCTACATGCACCATTCTTGGTGAATTTCATGTATTTATTGAATCGCTTCGAATAAAGCGAAGAGGTACTCATCACTTATCAAATGGTTTTACCCTTTGCAGGATGTCAGCGCATTAAATTTGTTTTTACAATTTTATCCTTGAACTAAAATCCACCATCAATATTAAGGCCCCTGCCTAGCACATAATGGTTACATTATTGTGGGGTAGGCATGAGATGGTGACAAATAAAGATAAAACTTATGAGACAAAGTTAGATGTTACCGAGAGAAATGGGTCGTCTTGTCCTTGGAACATGTCACATTCAATAGGCGTCCAGGTAAGCGTTCCCCTAGCATGATGTCGGTTTATGTCATAATCCTCGACTCTGATGTGGACGAGCCCTATCATGAGGAATATCTTTAAAAGGATGCTGAAGAAATTCTAAAAATACGTTGAAGCATCTCCCAAAGAGAACGTTGATGTAGCTTCCGGAAGGCGTTCTGAAGCGAACGTCGAAGTGGATCCTGGAGAGAGCGTTGAAGCAACTTCCTATGAAGAGAGCATTGAAGATGCTTCCGCTGGAGCGAGTGTTGAAATGGATTTTGCTGGATCAAATGTTGAAGCAAGCTTCTTCAGGAGAGAGCGTTGAAGCGGCTTCTCCTAGAGAGAGAATTGAAGATGCTTCTTCTGGAAAGAGTGTTGAAGCAAGCTTCTTCAGGAGAGAGAGTTGAAGCGGCTTCTCCTAGAGCGAACGTTGAAGCAAGCTTCTTCTGGAGCGAGTGTTGAAGCAAGATTCTTCAAGAGAGAGCGTTGAAGCGGATTCTCCTAGAGAGAGCGTTGAAGATGCTTCTTCTGGAAAGACTGTTGAAGCAAGATTCTTCAGGAGAAAACGTTGAAGCAAGCTTATTCAGTAAAGAGCGTTGAAGCGGCTTCTCCTAGAGCGAACGTGGAAGTAAGCTTCTTCTGGAGCGGGTGTTGAAGAAACCTTCTTCAAGAGAGAGCGTTGAAGCGGCTTCTCCTAGAGCGAGCGTTGAAGCGGCTTCTATTGGAGCAAACGTTGAAGCAAGCTTCTTCAAGAGAGAGCGTTGAAGCGGATTCTCCTAGACCGAGTGTTGAAGCAAGCTTCTTCTGGAGCGAGTGTTAAAGAAAGCTTCTTCAGGAGAGAGCGTTGAAGCGGCTTCTCCTAGAGCAAGCGTTGAAGCGGCTTTTACTGGAGAAAACGTTGAAACAAGCTTCTTTAGGAGAGAGCGTTGAAGCGGCTTCTCCTAGAACGAGCATTGAAGCGGCTTCTACTGGAGAAAACGTTGAAGCAAGATTCTTCAGGAGAGAGCGTTGAAGCGGCTTCTCATAGAGTGAACGTTGAAGCAAGCTTCTTCAAGAGAGGCTTCCTCGATGCTGCCTGATTGAATGGAAAGGAGGGAGACAGTCCCCTGCCCACGAGTATCTACTGAGCCTTAGACTTGATAGACGTTTTCACGCTGAGTTCATGTGGCCTTCTTTACGCATGCGTTGCTTTTCATAGACATCCAGGAATATCGCTGGTTTTTGACAATACGTCACATCAAGGAATATCGCTGGTCTTTGACAATACGTCTGCTCTCTTGAGTATATCCTCGTTTTTTGACATCTTGGAATTACAATGATAGCGTGCTTGCATCTGTCTAAATTCAACATCTTTGAGATGGGCAGTGCTAAGCAGTCCCCAGTCACACTCCTTTTCCATTATCATCTTTGGATCGTGTCTTTGAGGAGTAGGGAAGTTCCTTCATGCGAATGACTTAACTAATAGGTTCTGCAAATATGATGAATCTCTTTTCATGGAGAATCTGTATGTACCTCTAAAGTCCCGGGTGAAATCTCCTTTGGTAACGCAACTACTTCTTCTACGGGAGACGAGATTCTGAAAGCGTCTCTCATTGATGCCTCTGCCGTCGATATAGATATGGAATATCTTGGACGTTGTTTCATCATTTTGGCAGTCGCGCATGCGGTATCGGAGTTGGATTTGACGCGCAGGATGTTGTATCTCTATGGTTTTCCTCTTACTGCTTCAGCGAAACTTCTTACAGAAGGCTGAAGGTTGTATTGCCTGTTGGTGAGATGTATGCTTCTAAGAACATCGTGAGGCTCTTCATTACTGGAAGGCTTGCTGTTTTTAGCAGGGCAGGTTCCGTCGCAACTGAACGTTTAGCAACTTCACGGAGTTCAGAGGATGTCTGAAAGCGCTAGTTTTTTCAACAAAGCACGATTGACAGGTACCGCCCTATTGATGCACAATTACTCCTTGAGGTGTCGGCTCCAGTAGATCTGAAGATGTGACGGTCCTGCTCTCGTCCGGGCTGACATAATAGGCGAACTCTTTATGATGATTTGGAGACGAAAATATTCGTTGAATCTTCCGAAATGTTTCCTGTTGTAGTGCGGTCCAGACGAAAATTTCTCATTTCTTTAGCAAGGGGGTGAATGAAGCCACGAGCTGGGCTAAACCAGGTATAAAACATCGAATGTAGTTCACCTTGCCCATGAATCTTTGTAGATCCTTCATAGAGGCGACATCGTGAGGATATCTTGGGTCTTGGGTCCACCTTGATCCCCTCAGCAGTCACCTGGAATCCCAGAAATTTGATTAAGCCATGTTCATACATCCTTATATGGTTGTATCCGCTATATCCATCCATGAAGGAGAACATGCCATGTCCGCTGGTTGCATCTACTAACATGTCGATGCTAGGTAGAGGAAAATTGTCTTTGGGGAAACATCTGTTCAAGTATCTGTAATCCACGCAGCACCTGATCTGTCCATTTTTCTCGTGTCTGAACTGCCTCGGAGACTGTTTAACCGTCTTGGATCCAGGTATGACATGTAGATGATGGGTGACCAATTCTTCATCCAAACCGGGCATTTCTTCATACCTCCAAGCGAATATGTCCTGGTACTCTTTGAGAAGTTCCACGAGCTTCCTGCGTTCATCCGTACACAAGGTTGAGCTGATGGAGATAGGCCTAGGAGATTCCTTAACGATTTAGATCTCATCAGTTGTGGAGTTGGTGCCATCTTGCAGCTGTCGTGGAGAATCTAGCACTTCTTCTTGTGGTTCGTCGATGTTATAGCATCCCATTGGGCGGAGAGACTGGGTAACAGTCTCCCCTGCTAATTGCTAACAGCGGCGCCGGTACACAGTTTTCGCTTTCTGACACGTCTCTCCACAAAAGTTCGCTCCCTCTTAGTTTGAAAGTGGGTCGCGGCTTCACCGGATGAAGAAGAACGCATTATCAGCAAAGATGCATCGTGGGGCTTAGCCCTCAATGATGCAAGTCGGTTCTCCTCCTGGATTGATGCCCACGTGGGGAGTGGTATGCAATGAACTTTGCCTGGTTCTTCCCACGGAGCTTCCCTTGGTTCAAACAATTCCACTCCACATATAGGTATGTAAGGAGACAACGATGCAGGAATACGAACGACTTCTTTTTCAGCATAGTCTTCAGGCACTGATGATATATCAAAGGGACAATCTTATTATCATGAAGCCACTGTCTCTCCAATATCATATGGTAGTCTGGCTCCTTTTCTATGACTTCAAATTTCACCTTTGACTGGATAGGCCCTACAGATAAATTCAGATTGACATACCCGTACGTGTTGGTTTGGTTTCCTTCAAAGTATGTCATCGTAGTAGGCTGCCGTACGATCTTTCCTGGGCGAACTTTGGCCGTCTTGAGAGGAATCACATTCGAAGACGCTCCCGTGTCGATGAGGTCCCTCTTGAACTCTAAATCCCTGATGCGTTCAGTAACATGTAGATCTCGGTTGTGACCTTCCTCCGCCATCATGTCGTCTTCTGTAAATGTGACATTATTCACAACTTTCCACTAGAGAAGCTTCTTCCTGGTCCACTGATCTCTGGTTCATAGTGAAACTATTAACCTGAGGAGGATTCTCCGGGCGTTCCACCATTTCTGCTCCTAAAATTCTCGTCACGTGTACCAAGCAGGCAAACAAGTTGTGAATCGCTCCTTTCATCCGGTCTACACTTCTTGCCAGAATTTCTTACCTCCGTGCCAGTTCATCCAGAGTTGGGATTTCTCCATCGGTTGAAGCGACATAGATAATGGGGGTATTGAAATATGAAAATTCGTTATAAGCAGAATTGTTCAAAGGAGGGTGAGAAACATTACCGTTTGAGGGATTCTGGCTGAGATCTGTCGCGGCAGAATCATCCTTGAGGCCAACCATCTTTTGCAAATCTTGAGATTGCAACCGAGAGATTAATCTCCCACTGTGGTCGCCAATTGTTTATGGGTGAAAACTGTTTCTGCTGTTTTTGGTAAATTTGGGTGTGTGTGGATGAGAAACGAATCTAAACCCTAAATAAATGCACTGCACGGGAGTGTTTTATTATTCGAGAGATCAATCTATACAATTCTGGCCTAAATCAAGAAATGGCTGTTCCAGACTTGCTTCGGTCACAAAGTGAAGGAGATGGGGTTGATCTTAGGGAGGGAAGCGAAGAAGGTGTTGAGATTATGGAGGTGTTGGATGTTTATGACTTGTATCAGAAATAAGAACTGGCTTGCAACAATGTAAGCTATCAGTTCTGGTGTTTTCCGGATACGGATGACAACACTTGGCTTTCTGTGCTTGCCTGTGTTATTTTGAAATAGGTGATGGACCTATTTATACAAGTCATTGAGCACAACCTCTCATCTCGTAGGAAGTGGAGGAGGTGAAGTGATGGAGTAGTGGGGTTGTGTAGGAGTGGTGATTGTCACACGATCACACCTTTTCCAACTTTTCTCATCACTGCTAACCGTCCACCTTTTCCTGACACGTTCTTGTAATGGCGCGTTGCACGCTGCACGCTGTAAACCGCCAGACCAATACCCCAGTAAGTATCCCCCAGTTTTTGACATGTTTGATTCTCGAATGAGTGGATCGTGGGACCCAATGTAGGAAGTATCATGTGATGCTAAAATAACTAAGGATTTGATATTTATGAAATATCGTGTATGCTCAATGCATGTAATGCATCGCAGACAATCAGCATGTATGAAGCATCGATGTTTTAAAGCCTGATCGGATAAGTCGCGGACCAAGCGTCTTAAAATAGCATCACATCCAACCATCTTCGAGTGATCATTTGGAGGCTGCATGTGCGATCCATTTCCTGGACGATCACTCCCTATAGAAGAGTGGCGGATGGTGATCATCGGGATGCCTCACTGGTCGTCTAGCTTTCAACCTAGGTTGTCCGGCCAAGCTAGCGAAGTTGGATGGACGAGATGGTTTAAGACCCTCATCTGCGACCGTTGATGGATTTTTAGGGTTTTAGGAGGTGCGTGAGCATCATTCCTATGCTTGACCGAACCCGAGGTTTGGCACAAGTTTTGGTGGGGCCGACCAGGCATGCGTGTAGACGGCCTGCCGGTGTATATGCCCATACCTCTTTGTCTCATGAAGGTGCGATCTATGCCACTCAATTTGACCGGTAAAGTTGAGTGGTCGAGATCAATTTGCGACAGAAATCCATTGCCGCAGAGAATTCGGGCGCGCGTTTCGAGGTCATCGAGTTTTAGCTTGCCTAGGCCGACCATCTCCATGCAAAGATGGGCCCACAGTGATCACACTGACATGATTGGTACCTTTTAAGTTTATATCTACACCCTCCATCCAAGCTTGCGAAGATGAATGGTCGTGATCGAACTGCGACAATTATGCAGCGCCGCAAACCCTAATTAGGGTTTTAAAACAGCCATGCACACACGACTTCCACCAAATGGTTTGGCAAGTTATGCTCCTCTTTTGGAGGGACCGATTATGTGGGGTCCACATTGGGCTGACAGTGAACATGCATGCACTTCTCTAACGGTCTTAGGTACTATCTAATCCATCCAAATATGCTAGTGAAGTTGGATGGTTGTGATCAATTTAAGACATTATTGGAATTTTCATGACGCTTGCAAAGCACCACACCAGCCATGATCGTGGCTGTATGACCACGCCGTGAGCAAACCAATCAGGTAGGGATAGAGTGGGCATGTTAATGTGCGTGCTAGTGCCTCCTCCATCTTTCATGGTGCGATATAAGCCGTCCAATCAGGCTAGTGAAGTTGGGCGGTTACGATCATTTTGAGACTGTCTTAAGCAGTCTTTCTCATTCGAGCTTCTTCCAAAGCAGCGCAGCTACCCTACTTTGGGGATGGCGTTTTAGCTTGTTGGGAAGAAGAGTGTAATGTTCGACCATCTAGGGCATAAATAGGACCGCCAGTGGTCATCACGGTGATAACCTGCTCCTGCTAGGGTTCGTCTAGGCTGGTTAAATCATGCGGTCAACCTGCGTGGCCGTGATCATTTCTGAGACTGATATGGACAGCCCTGATTTCCCTTAAGAAAATTAAGCTTGCTCGATCGGGCTAACCAAAGCGCGTCGATGCGAGACTTTCTCTGTCAGAGAGTGGTGTACCCTGTGTGGATATTTCATGCATGTCTCAATATTGGCACGGAGATTCATGCTACTCTGTTGAGAGTGAGCACTCAGTCGTCATGTCATGATAGTAATGAGAGTTCGGCAAGGAACAACATATGAAATACTAGGCTAATCATGCATTAATTAATAATTCTAAAAAAAATTCACAGAATATTTGGGATTGTTGCTGCATGCACCATTCTGGGTGAATTTCATGTATTTATTGAATCGCTTCGAATAAAGCGAAGAGGTACTCGTCACTTATCAAGCGGTTTTACCCTTTGCAGGATATCAACGCATTAAATTTGGTTTTACAATTTTAGCCTTGAACTAAAATCCACCATGAACACTCCTATCTTGAGACAAAAGTCGTTTTTCTATATAGATTTAGATTATACACATTTGGTATTTCGAGCCGAGTTACCTCGCCTATCTATTTCTCGAAATATGTGTTGGTAAAGCTTTCACTTTAGCCAAGTTCATCTTTACCTAGTGACGAATGTCATGTTATGTTTCAATCACTTTGAAAATTGCTCTGACGAGAAATGGTTTGTGAATAACAACTATATAACGTCCTCTAAGAATGTTTCAATGATTGAAATGAGAGTTTGGACTATATAACCATTTGGAGGATATAAGCATTGTTGTGGAAACACATATATGTATAAGTCCTTATTGCTTGAACCGAAGTTTGTGAACTTTGTTGATCAAGTAAACCGGAGAAGTGCGTGAGTTAAGTCCGCAAACTCAGTCCACGAACCCAGTCTGCGAACTGGCGAAGTTCTCAAACCCGAGAATTTCTGCTGGAGTTTGTGAACTCCATCCGGGAACTTTAGTCCGCGAACCCAGTCCGTGACTTGAGTAGGTTATGTCTAAAAACGATGTTTAGTGAACTTATCTTTATAAACTAAGGAATGCAATTGCAAACCGTGGCTATAGAGTTCATGAACCGATTCATGTGAATCAAATCGGTTTTGCTTCAATTGTGTCTTGTGCAGTACATAAGATTTCCTTGCAATTGAACAACTCTCTAACTAGTTCATTTGAATCATTTGAACTAGTTATTGTGAAGAAGAATATGATTGATATGAAAGTGATCATATGGCTAACTATTTGGTTAACTATTGTTGAACCAACTAATGTACAAGTTTGGGTACGATTACACAAGCCCAGGAACGTGCATTTCATTTGTGTATAACAAGCTATTTTTCGATCTAAGGGTTGATAAATATTAGCTTGAATCTAATCAGGTTTTCATCTAACGGTGAATATTGAATGCTTTATTACTAAGCTAACATTGATTGCAAACCTGGATTTGAAAGACTATATAAGGGAGAACTCTAACAACTGGGAAGCCTAATCCCCACACATTCTGTGTGATACTAGTAGTGCTAAGCTAGAGTTGATTCTCCTTTAACCTTTGGTTTCTTCTTCTAAACCAGGTTAACGACTTAAAGACTTCATTGGGTTGTGAAGCCAGACCGATACTACTTTTCTTGTAGTTGTGTGATATGATCTTGTTGTTTCTATCATACGAGTACAATTGTAATAATTGGCTTGAGATTTCTATATCCGATAGGAAAGATAAAAAGTAATCACAAACATCTTCGCCTTATCGTTTGTGATTCCACAATATCTTTTTTCGCTGCGTCGATTAAGACTATTGTAAGGTGATTGATAATACTAGGCTGTTCTTCGGGAATATAAGACCGGTTTATCAAGTAGTTCCTGTTCACCTTGATTTATGAAAAGACGGAACAGAACTCATAGGTATATTCATGGGAGACGGATTTATCTATTATCATAGACTTTTCTGTGTGATACAGATTTGTTTATTAAAGTCTTCGACTTTGGGTCGTAGCAACTCTTAGTTGTGGGTGAGATCATCTAAGGGAATCAAGTACGTAGCATCTTGCTGGGATCAAAGACGTGGGAGCATAACTGTACCTTGGATCAGTGTGAGATTATTTGGGGTTCAACTACAGTCCAGACTGAAGTTAGCTTGGAGTAGGCTAGTGTCTGTAGCGGCTTAATACAGTGTGTGTTCAATCTGGACTAGGTCCCGGGGTTTTTATGCATTTGCGGTTTCCTAGTTAACAAAATTATGTTGTCTGTGTTATTGGTTTTTCGCATTATATTTGTTTATATAATTGAAATAATACAGGTTGTGCGTTGTTCAATCAATTAGAATATCCGACCCTTTGGTTGTTGATTTAAATTGATTGACACTTGTATATTGGTCTTTGGTACCATCCAAGTTTATCTCTCTTGTATTTAAATTGAGACTCGTAGTTTGCTTGAGTAAGATTTAAATCGAGAGATAGAGATAAAAACTCTTTGATACACTTTTTATCTAGATTGAGTCTGACTGTCTGGTTGATCCTTTAGAAAGTATATTGGAGTTTGTCCATACAGATTGCTAAGCGAAATATTGGGTGTGGTTGTTAGACCCCCGCTTTTTCAGATACCACACAATAAAGCAAGATAGCAATAGTTTTTATTATCCAGAACCAATTGAGTCACACAAACATCCATACACACATCATGGAATAAACATCAATTGAACCGAATTTTGTTAAGCAAAAGAAATAAATATATATAAAATAAACTCAGGCTTTTCTTAAACAGGAAAACAATTAACTAACAAGATTGTTACCTCAAATTTCGCATCCACTTCTCCAATATGATTGCATGTTCGTCTAGGGAGAATTGATATCAAAATATCATCATGTTGTCATCCTTATGCAAAAACAAAAGAATAACAACAACCAAATTTTACCAGAGAAAGGTTGAAAATCGGTTTTAACAATTGCAAGCAAAAGTTGAAAACCATGTCGAAACACATATGCTTTTATGCTAAACCAAAACCGATTCAACATATTGTGACTTTTTCACATATTGTTTCTATCAGAACCCCTCATGATTCTTTGATAAAGCCTACCAACATGGGCTAGAACTTAATCCTGCTATACCAAAAAGTCACCCAAACCACAAGGGTTCACAACATATGAGATCGAATATTAAGGTAGTAAAACCGAAATCAAACATCCTATAAACATACATAGCAATAAGATAAAAGCATTCAAGCACAGGATATGTAAACCGAAAACTATCACAAGAGAAATTATAAATCAAATAATTTTATTCATAATTAAGATAGTTTTTTATTCATAATAGACTTTATTGAAATAAATCAAAAACTATTGTCTATTTTTCCTTTCTTTTTCTTGAAGACGAGTTAGGCTTCATTTGTTTGTACCTCTGAATCCTCAGATTCTTCTTCTTGTTCTTCTTTACAAAACTCATTATTAATTGATATGATTCCTTCAAGAGTTTCCTGATCATGTCTATAAGAAAACATCATCTGTCTCTGGATACAGTCCAATTGTCTCCTAAGACGTAAAATGTGAAACATGAGATCTCCATTAATATAGATTTGATCGTATGTGATACTTGATCCCTTTTGAGTTCCACTCATCCGGTTAATAATTCCCTGAGAGACAGTTTTGGTATCTTTCTTATATCCAGGGCAGTTTCCTATTGCTTTTTCACACAAAATGGTGATGACACAGGGATATCCAAGGTTTCTATGGAAACCTGTGACATTGAGAGATTCAATGATTTTAATCATTTGATTGATAATTATTCCACAAATATCATTCCGTTTCTTGCCTTCAGGAAGGTAATAAACCACTTCAGCAAATTCTCTATTCCATAGGGAGGAATCTCTTGAGCAAGCAAAGAGTGTTGGTACTGCGAGTTTACCGAAAATCCTCAAGTGTAAGGGTACTTCTTTGGTTATCATCCTTCCCTTTTTCCATTCAACAGTTTTACCATTGATAAGGTTTGAAATGTTATCGTTCTCAATTTCAAAACCAGTAATCATATAACCCATCTCATTGTAGTTGATGATTTCTGATATCATCTTTCTATTGACATGAAGAAAAGTACTTCCAACCAAAGTGTTAAAAGTAAGCTTTTTAGGATTAATATTGTGAATATTACCATAAAAAATTCTTACTATGTCAGGTGAATATTTTTTAAATCCGAACATATTTCCTCAGATTCGGTCTTGAAAAAACTTCACATAATTGGTTTCTGAAACATCTGGATCGAATCTCTTCTCTTCAGTGAAGCTTACTTCCTTCAAAGATTGATATCTTTCATAACATGTGTTATCTACAAAATTTGTAAGGGAATGCTTACCTTTGATCAAGTGAGGATACTTGATTTTCTCAACTTCCCCGGGAGGGATAAAAAGCTTCAAAACATACTTGTCTAATCCAGAGATTTCTTCTCTTGTTTTCCTCTTTCCCATACTTGTCAAAATATGAAAAATCCTAGTTACGGTTTTGAGCAATCTTCCCCAATATGTTTGAACACATAGAAAGAGATTATATTTTATAGGAAGATTAGATATCAAAATCCGGAAATAACTAGTTTTAGGAAATACACTCAAAATCGGAAACTGTGGCTTGTGGGGAAACAATTCCGATTTTGTGTATAGGTCTTTCTTTTGGAAAACAGGTTTTCTATGGACTGGATCTTTATTTCGGGTTGGTTCCATGGTTTTTTCCAACAATATGTGTATTCTTTTATTACCAGAATGTGATAATATTACTTGAAATTTATTCAAGAGTTTACTAGAGTATACAGAGATAAAATTGAACAAAATATAACATTTGTTAAAAATATCATCAGAATCATAAACCATGTAATACTTCAAAAGATCACTTGCTTCATTAAAACAGTTGTGAGGTACATGAAGCAATCCATTGTTAATAAAATTATTAACTAAAATCTTATTCCTTGTAGGAATACATATTTTCCAAACTCACACCCTAGATGGTGATACATTAGCAGAATTGCATCCGAAAATGTTCATGTATATACTTTGGTAGGCCATCCAAAATATATTTAAGGTTCCAGATTTATCAAGAACACAATAGCCATCATTCATACAAATCATAAGAGGAATCTTATGCAATTTTAAGGTACAACCTGTCACATATGCTTTAGTATCATTGTCACTCAACATAATGATATACAATCCTATGTCCACCAAAGGATTATGTAAGTCACTTAAGACATACATAAGCATAATCCCTAACATGTTTAGGAATAAGAGTATTACATACTTCATACGTGATTTCTACCACGATCTTATAGAGTAGTCAAATACTGCCATTACGTTAACTGAATCGACCATTAGATTCAATTCTTATAGGTTGGATCGCACCAAACACAGATTGTTAGATCTTTTCGTGTTTGCCTGCTCTGATACCAATTGAAAAGGTGAGGGTACCCAAATATACCTCAAGCTAAAACTTTTCCTACATATAAGTCCTTTCTCCGAAAGTGATTGTCTATGGAATGAGTCGAGACAATACAACTAATTGGTTCACACTTCGTGTGATCGTCTATGGGTACGAGATCGAGAAAATACAATAACGAAGTATGTTACTTGATAAAAAGGTTCGTACTTAACTAAACACAATACGATTCACTTATCAAGTAAATAGGACTTAACGTTTGTGTAATTTACTTTAATTATAATAAAACAATTATAATGCGGAAATATAAAGTAAATGACACGGCAAGATTTTGTTAACGAGGAAACCGCAAATGCATAAAAAACCTAGGGACCTTGTCCAGAATGGAATACTCTCGGGATTAAGCCGCTACACAAAATTACACCAACTTCGTATAGTTGATACCAAACAACTAAACCTATAGTTCACCTAGTTCCGTCTGTATTCCCACGCCTCCAACTTATAAATAAGTCACGTACTTGGATCAATTCCTTTGGTTTGTATACTAAACAGTAAAGGAACAACAAATCTGTTTGGTATCAACTCTCTTCAACCAAGTGATATGAGTCGGACAAAGGCTCTCCCATTTATCTTAACATAAACTCCTTCATCAGGTCCTTAGATCTATCTTATGTTCAATTACCGAAGTAATCATTTAAGATTAAGCCAACAACACTCTTAATACAAAGAATTGTGTTGATTCCTATCTACTCAATTAATCAATCCAATCTACCACAAGGATAAACCGATTATTAATTGGATCCTCTTTTACCGAAACAAGTATTGTGCACACCAAAGATTATAAACTCACAAATCAGAAATCTTCAATATCTTCTTCGTCTTCAAATCTTCTTAGATCTTCAATATAAACCTGCACACAATCACTTGAATCTCTGGTGATCAATCACGCACAGAACGGAGTCTGTTAACAATGGATTATCACAAGATCGTATTTAGAACTAAAAACAATCTAAAGATCCCTGTCGAAACTCTGAACTAGTGCGAGCGAATCTTATATCAGAAGAGAAGATTCTCAAGCATAAAAAAACTAGGTGCAATCAGATTTCAACCACCGTTAGTTAATCAAATCAATGAAAACAAAAGATAAACCGCAATTATCTAGTTTCTCACCAACGGTACACGCTAGAGCTTCTCAATCCCAAAGAAGACTTTAAACTGAGCGGCCGTAAGAGATTTCGCCTAATTAGGTTGCTCTCCTCTCAGAATAGGCGGCTACACCAGTAACAACAACAAAGAGGAAGTCTGTTGTTACGAAGGATTAGTTTGCTAGAAAGGCAAACTTCAAGTATTTATAGACAAGGAAGTTTGGACACCAAGGAATTTCCAAAACCGAAAATATTCTCAAGATATTCATTAAAGCACAAATTTGGTTTCCATAATTCCTGGAAATGCTCTGTCCAAAAATAATGATCGAAAGCTCTCGGAAAATCTAATTAGTAAATGCACATTACTAATTCTTATATTTCCCTACAAAATAAAATTAATAACCTTAATTAAAAGATTCTTACCTTACTTATGTTTTTATCCTAGTATTCTCTTCGTTTAGCTATTAAGGAATAACTTTGAACAATTAAAGAAATAAACATTCACATCACGTGTTCAAAGTGTGTCGACATCCTTACTTTGTAAGTTCTATTTCACACTTACAACCTTGAAACCGATTTTCCACACTTCCGAACAAGTTTAGAATTGGTTCATATGACTTTTAAGAACTATGTGATTGATCAAACAAACATTCAATCACAATCATGGGTTTAACGGTTCTACCAAAACAAGTTTCGGTTCTACCTCCATGTGAGTATTGTGCATAGTCACACTAGCTTTCCAAAATTCGGTTGACTAGATACTAGGATCGGTTCCTCACATATATATGGTATCTAACTTATATGTGTTGCACATGTCCATAGGATCGGTTCCTCTTTGCCTAAAAACGTGTTGCACATGTTCATAGGATTGGTTCCCCTTTCTGCTATAAACCTTGTTGCACCCCATACAAGGATCGGTTCCCCTTTGTGATGTACTGCACCTCTTACTAGGATCGGTTCCCCTTTCCAAAATTTGGTCATACAAAACACAAACCCGATCATACCATCTCAGGTGATTACTTAAGATCGGTTTCACTAATAAAAGTCATACCAACACATAAGTCAGGCCTTTGTGAATAGTTCTACCAAGAACACAAACAAGTTGTGAGAGGTTATACTCAAGCACACATATTGGTTGTTCATAAGATAAGCAATGAATAACAAAACCAATAACACCTGGCAATTTCCTTTTCGGTTCACAAACAAGTTTATGAACTTACTTCCTTACAACACATGTAAAACACTGTTCCCTATGATGAAATCCTCACCTCATACCCATACATAATCACAGTAGCATTCAAATGATTATGGCGATGTCTTATCTATAGAGTTTAATGGCTAAGCAATAAACCTCGTATTGTATTCCTTAATACTATGTCTATCTAGAGTCCAAATATGCTTCGCAGTTTTGTTTTCAATATGCACGACTTGAAAGATACGTTAGGGAATGAAACAGTTCAAGTCAAATATCACTAACCTCAAGTGGAAGGATGATTGTTGTTGTTGTAGCTCCTTGCTTCTTCACATCTTCAAGACTTTGCAATACTTGTAATGTCTCATATCATAATACTTTCAAGCTAACCTATACTAAGTTGACTCTATTATATAATCAAGCGAATCTTAACATGAGTTTTGATTCACTAAAATATGACAACCAAACTTGATATACCAACGCTTGGTGGGTTCATCCGAGCTATGCTCTAACAGTTCATATTCCAAACAGTAAAGGAACAACAAATCAGTTTGGTAATAACTCGTTTCAAACAACGTGATATAAGTTTGACAAAGGCTCTTCCGTTTAACTAATAAACTCCTTTGTCGGGTCGTTAGATCAATCTCTCAACAATCACCGAAGTAATTGTTATACTATGCAATCAATACTATTAATCACAAAGAAGTGTATTGATGTCGATCTACTCAACTAATCAATCCAATCTATCACAAAGATAAACCGATTATAGTTGAATACCTTTCCAGCCGAAACAAGTATTGTTCACACCAAAGATTATGAACCCAAAAAGTCTTCTTATCTTCAAATATTCTTTAATCTTCAATCAGCACCTGCATACAATCAATTTGAATCTCTTGTGATCAATCACACACAGAACAGAGTCTGTTAACGTTGGATTATCACAAGACGTCATTAGAACTAGAAACAGTCTAAAGATCCCCGTCGAAACTTCGATCTAGTTTGAGTAAATCTTATATCAGAAGAGAAGATTTTCAAGCATAAACAAACTAGGTGCAATCAAATTTCAACAACCGTTAGTCAATCAAATCAATCGAAAACTAATAATAAACCGCAATTATCTAGTTTCCCACCAACGGTACTAATAGAGTTTCTCAATCCCAAACAAGTCTTTAAACTGAGCGGCTGTAAGAGATTTCGCCTAATTAGGTTACTTTCCTCTCCGAATAGGCGGCTCTCCACCAGTAACAACATAACTAGGTAGTTTTGCTGGCTCTGAAGATTAGTTTTCTAGAAATGCAAACTTCAATATTTATAGACAAGGAAGTTTGGACACCAAGGAATTTCCAAAACCGAATATTCTCAAAGATATGCAATAAACACAAAATCGGTTTTCATAACTTCTGTAAATGCAATGTCTAAATATTGACCGAAATCATAATTGAAAAATCTATAATCAGTAAATGCACATTATTAATTAATATTTTCTAAAGATATGCATTTAATTGCTGGAAATTACATAGCGTATAAAAACTAAGAAACCTTAATTAAAAGATTCTCAATTTATTTCGATTCTAGGATTCTCCTTTAGCTATTAAGGAATATCTTTGAACAATTAATGATAAGAGTTACTGAACATGTTCAAAGTATGTCGACATCTTTACTTTGCAAGTCTTTTTTCATACTTACAATCTTGGAAACGGTTTTCCGCACTTCCAAACAAGTTTAGAAATTGGTTCGTCTAAATTCCAAGAACTATGTGATTGATTATCCTATCAAATCACCAATTATGGGTTTCACGGTTCTACCAAAACAAGTTCAGTTCTACCTCCATGTGAGTATTGCGCATAGTCACACTAGTTACCAAAATTCGGTTGATTAGGTACTAGGATCGGCTCCCCACCACTTATGGTAACTATTTGTATTCGGTTGCACATGTCCAAAGGATCGGTTCCCCCTAGAACTACAAACATGTTACACATGTTCATAGGATCGGTCCCCCCATCTACTAAAAACATGTTGCACCTCTTACAAGGATCGATTTCCTCTTGTAAATTTGTTGCACCTCTTACTAGGATTCGTTCCCCAATGACTAGATAAAAGTTGTTATTTACAAGGCATCGATCATACCATCTTGAGTGATTAATTAATATCGGTCTCACTAATAAAAGTCATACCAATACATAAGTCAGGCCTTGTGAATCGTTTTACCAAGATACATAAACAAATTTATGAGCGGTTATACTAAACACACATATTGGTAATTCAAAATAGGTTTGCAATGAATAACAATACTAATAAACCTAGCGTTTTCCCTTTCGATTCACAAAACGGTTTTATGAACTTACTTCCTTTAAACGAGTGTAAAACATTGTTTCCTAGGATGAAATCTTCACTCATACCCATACATAATTACAATAGCATTCATATGATCATGTCGATGTCTTATATACAAAGTTTAATGGTTAAGCAATAAACCTCATATTGTATTCCTTACTACTATGTCTAACTAGAGTATCATACATAGCTTCGCAGTTATGTTTTCAATATGCACGACTTGAAAGATACGTTAGGGAATGAAACAATTCAAGTCAAATATTACTAACCTCAAGGGGAAGGATGATGTTGTCGTTGTAGCTCCATACTTATTCACATTCTTCAAGTCTTCATGTAATACTTGTAAGTCTCATATACTAACACTTTCAAGCTAACCTATACGAAGTTGACTTTAGTATATAATCAAGCGACTCTTCAAATGAGTTTTGATTCACCAAAATATGACAACCAAACTTGACATACCAACGCTTAGTGGGTTCAACCGAGCTATGCTCTAACAGCTCAATTCATCGACAACTTTACAAATATGGATCTTTGGATCCAACGACATACTCATGATAGTTCCCATGGATCCTGCATTCCACGATTGTTTAGGCGATGGAGACAGGGAGAACACACACTGCTGCCATCAAGTGTCGAATACCACCTCAAATATTTTGGATTTCCTACAAATAGTAGTAATGTGGTAATCAAGCCTGATTTTTATTTTGGTTCCTACTTGTGATCGGGCATACCGGTCACAAGGATCGGTTATACAAGCTCTTGTGATCGGTCACACTAATTACTAGGATTGGCCACACCAATTACAAGGATCGATCATACCATCTAATGGTGATTACTTAGTATCAATATACCTATTGATTTCCCTTTCGATTCATGAAACAAGTTCACGAACTTACTTCCTTTTAAACAAATGCAAAACATTGTTTCTTAGGATGAAATCTTCACCATGAACAAATACATATAACCAACTAATTTTATCGGTTTGCATTATCTTTGGGGCTTATATCTCAATCAACGATATTTCCTCGCGACAACATCCATTGCAGTACTAGAGTCCCACCAAATCACTTAAATAAACATATACTGCAAAAGTAAAAAGAAGGTGATTCAATATTGATAGAATACGACTTACGAGTAATGCATGCACAAGTTCTTGTCTTGATGTTTTCAACGACTATCATGTTATTTCTAGATTCTTGGATATGATAATAAGTTCTATAGCCCAAAGAATCGAAATTATCATCCTGGAAGGCAAATTTGGTGTCATCCTAGTTAGCTCAACAACCTCAAAGAGATGAAGTTTCAAAAGGCCAAGAAAAAACATAGAGTTATGTTTTTTTTTCTTTTCTTTTTTTCTATTAAGTATATAAAATACTAAAGATATCCTGAAAAAGTGAATATTAATACTAGTATACTTTCTAAACATGCTTAACTACTCCCTACACTTAAATTCTACATTGTCCTCAATGTTCAAAAACCGAAGTTTCTGAAATTCTGACCCAACAGCCTGGAAAACTCAAAAACTATACATTTCGGTAAAGAATTTGGCAAAACTTCCTTGACGAAAGTTGTTCGCATACGTCTTTTATACAATATTTCAAAAGGGCACAATGTTTTGACAAATGGTCTGACAGTTATATCCTCCGGACTGACTGACGTGCAGTCTGAAAAATTTCTGAAAAATTACCGAAACTAAAATGTCCAGGCCAATCGTTCCAACTTAAAAGACTCAGAATTCAGATTTTATTTTTGTAAAAGAAAGATGAGTCCGTTCTCCTTAAAATTTGGGTCAACCACTCAAATCGGACTCCGAATGAAGTCTCGAGAGCTGTTTTCACAACAAGTGCGCAGTCAGAATATTTATGACGAAAAATAGCTTTCCGTCAAAAACATTTATTATAGATATAGGACTTTGTAACAATCCAAAATGGAAATGCAAGATATGATATGCAAACTATAAAAACAAATAAAAATCAAGCGAAAACAAAAGGGATAGGGATACAAAATCGATGGGTTGCCTCCCATTTAGCTCTTGGTTTAACGTCGTCAGCCCGACTTTGTTGTTATCGTCTGTACACCAACAATCTGAAAATCTGGGGATCCTCCCAAATAACAACCTGTAGCTCCAATAACAACTTCACACAAATATTAGTGTAATATAGTACTGGTGAAACTATTATATAGTGTAAGTTTCCCATATACTTAGTCCTTTTTACACTCGGAAGTTTATAGAGAACATATAGTGTGGAAACTTCAATAGGTTCATTTCGAAAAACCTGCACAATTCTAGAATCAAACACATCAAGTGGTGGATACTTATAAGCAAAATAATCTGTTAAAACTTTGCAAGCACACAACTCCAATCTTAGGTGAGGTATTTTCCTAAAAGCTGGGTTAACAACTCTTTTAGAAGCCACTTCAATTAGAGCAAAAGGATCAATAAATATAGAATTTTGCAAAGGATTAGACAAACCTTGTTCAAGGTCCCCATTTTTTTTAACATTCAATGAATTATTTATCTCAAGTATATCGTGGTCCTCTATCGAACTCTTAATTTCTGCTTCAACCAAAATTTCAGCATAATTATAATCTTTAGCAAGCTCAATTGGGTCTTCCACGATTTTAGTTAATTTGGTTTCATTCTCAATCTCTTCAACAACCTCGTCATCGAAATCAGAATCTTCTTTAAAATCGTCATTATCACAATGACGTTGAATTTCCAATTATATGACCCTGTCAATTTCTTTAAGAGTCTCTTTCGATGCTCCAGTTTCTTCCAGTTGATTGTATCGCGCATAAAGTTTTCTGACTTTAATATGCTTTCCACTATTATGCTCAATAGAGTTCCTAGAATGTATCTCCTATTTTGGAAAGAGTGAAGGAAAAGCACGAAAAAGAGGAGTATGTCTTCATTCAGTATCATAAGTTTTTAGTTCCAAACTCTCAGTCATCTGCACATTACTAGAAAACAACTGATTAGAAATATAACTATCCTTCCATTTTCGTGATTTTTCACTTACATACCCACCATAATGAGGTTGGTATGCATGAGAATAACATTAAGTTTCCGTGGGATATTCATTACAGCCGAAAAACTGGTTTTGATTATACTCATGGTATGGTTGATAATTATTATAAGATTGAGACTGAACACCATATTGATTACCACTATCATATAAGTGATCTTGTGCAGCATACATGTTATTTCCGTAAGGAAACATGAGAAATCACAAGACAACTAAAAAAATAAAAGAGAAAATCTAAACAAAAATCTAAAAACAAAAACATACTGAAAAGAAATAACAACTAAAAGCTACCAGCTGCTCCCCGGAAGCGGCGCCAAAAATTGATGCGTGTCGTGAATGCAACAAATTAAATCACTTATTTCCACACAATTAACTGGTAATATAATGAAAGAAAGGATCGTTCCCACGAAGAGCAGGGAGTTTTCAGTTGCCAAAAGTCACAAATGGTTTTTTTTTTTGTAGGTTCCAAATAAAGAAAAGTAAATAACAAAGCAAATAATTAATAAAGATGTAATCAAGGATGAGGAGTATGATCGAGGAATCCTTCTTCGTTAATAAACATTCATCAAAGTAATATAATCATCTATTCGTCATTAATCATAGATTATCACCAATCATAAGGTAACAGGTACGCTTAGCTACCCCCAAGACTCCTAATATCACCGAATAAGCTATCGGATTCTATCCGTCTGAGCCACCTTGAGGTACTCTTACAAGATGTAACACAATTGAATTCTTTAGGGTTTATGAATCTAGATTCGGTCCTAGTAGTTAAAATCGGTACGATCGGTTCACTTACTAATATTATTTCTACACGTGATTGATCCACAGAATCCCTCTGCAAGGTCTCACGTTTTATACTTGTGCAAGGGTTATTCAACAATTATGGATATCCTAACCTGTTACTAGCAATAGATCAATCAAGGGATCAGTTTATTAGGCCTCCTAAATCAATCAATCATAAATATTAATCATAATAGAAACCAACGATAATCATACGAAGAAATCAAAATAGATTCATATATTAAATCAAATCATGTTTAGAACTTAGAATTTATTCTCAATTAAATAGGAGTTTAGCTACTCATGGATTTAGTGAACCCATGATATACATATGATAAAATCAAAGATAAATAGTTTCGGTAATGGAAGAACCAAAAATCCAAGCTTTCGCTCCTTGTCTTCTTGTCTCCACTTCCGTATCTCTTGATAATATTTCTGTGTTTGGTACTTGGAACTCTCTTGAAAAGTAATATCCCTAAGAATATTTGGGTTTGGAAATACTTCGGAACTAAGAAAACCAATTTTGGAAAGTATTTTCGTCACTTCTTGGAGGGTGTAACCGATCCTAGTACTTGGTTGGTATGATCGGTCGCACACGTAGGTAAGAATATGGCCTTATTTGATCCACGGTTTTGCCCACAACTTTTGCATACAAACTCGGAATGACCTCATTCTTTTTGCGTTCTTTTTGTCTCTTCATTCTCTAAAAAATAGAGTTGAATAATCCTGAATTTGGTCGAGTTCCTCCTAGTCCTTAGTCCAAGCTCACATTTATGTCCGCTTTAGCACTCTTTTCGCTCCTTTTGGATGATTCTACCTAAATAAGACAAATAAAAGAAAACAATAGTAATATAAGGAAATATGAAAGAAACATAGAAAATACAAGCATGAAATTGATAACAAAATCATAGTAAATTATATACTTATCAACAATACGTGAGAATCACGCCCATCAATGTTCCCCGTTTCAGCGAAGAACATTCTATAAATTTTCTCCCAGAAACACAACGTCGATTCAGCTAAATTCATATCGACAGCATCTTGTGCGTGAAAAACAAATACTCTACAAATAGCTAAATCCTCTTGATGAATCTAACACCACGAACTCTGGTGTTTCTATCAAACTTGCCAGTTTTTCAATCACACAACGACGTCGATTCAGCAAAATTATAGCCATTGAATCACAAGTTTTTTCAGCCGTCCATATTTAGCCATTTGCAGTTTTGAGAAAGCGGGTGGGGGGGGGTTAATCAAAGACGTCGGTGTGTGATTGAAAAACTGGCAAGTTTGATAGAAACACCAGCGTTTCTGGCTGACACGCCAGCGTGTGTCCCTCAACTTCCCGACGTTCTGTCAATAGCGCGCATGTTCTTCCGCCTCACTCTACAAACCTACAAATTTATTAGTTTGTTCATCCGTTTTTCATGTTTGTTGAGTCGATAGTGGTGTCAAAATGAACAAACTTTATGTTTGTTGAGTCCACAGGAATTTCTCTTAAGGGACCAAAAATAACCATGATAAACTTCATGGTCTTTAATGCATTAAAGATGTCCTTGCATTACCAAATCAAATTTTGCAATCAGCTTAGTAAAGCTTAAGAAATTATTGTCATTAGTGATCTAGACCTTGTCGTTTCCTCCATGGATGCCAAATTATTTTTAGCAATAGTTCAATAACAACGATTATTCTTATTAGAACTTGTTTTTGGTGTTTTTTTTATCCTTTTTGGTTTGTTCATGAGTCTTCTTATCAATTTTTTTATTCGTGTGGAGTCTAATTTCAAGTGCTTTCCATTTATGCGTTGCAGTATAATGCCTAGAAGATACTTCATGACATGAAATCTTAGCACTAATATTATGTCAATCTATATTACCATTTGTATCTAGATGAATATAATTTTCATCTAGTTTGAATAGTTTATAATAAAAACAAAATCGGTGTTGTTTCTTCTCACATGTCCATTCTCTACCAAACAGTCTCTCAAATAACTGTTAATCTTAGTATGATTCCCCCGATTATGAATACTTAGTGGTCGTGATTTCCCATTTTGAACACCATCTTGCACATTCTCATTGAACATTTATTCTTGTTCACTATTGTTTTGTGCACATCTTCATAATTTTCCATACTATTCAGCAAAATATCCTCCTCTAACGTACTATTAACTAAATTTCCATATTTCTCATCACTGTTACTATCATTTTTCTCGTCTTCGTGGCTTCATTTTTCCTTATTGTTAGAGCATTTTTCGGTCAAACTCACAAGTATTACTATCTCAAGTTTGTTGTTAACTTTAGTTGATCAAAAGTATATCTTGATTTTTAGTATACATTTAGTCAAGTCTCGGATCATTGATAGAAGTGTGTAGTTGAGTACCAGACATCACTGCGTTCTACCGTTTGAAAACCGAAGCATTTGGAGAACTTCATCAACAAAAGGTAAGTGAATACTGAATCACCTATCACTCAAGTTTTCACCTTTCTAACTATGAGACTATGTCGCATGACTAAAGTGGGCTTTACTTGCACAACGAAATTTCGAGTCAAGTTTATCTTGTTTATTATTCTCGAAATTTATTGACTAAGTTTAAGAACATTTGTTCAAAATTTGATGAATTTGGTTAAGAACAATTTATTATTTATGACCTAAAATTATGATTCAAGTTAATCATTTGAAAATAGCCTAGAACAGTGATATGTGTCAATCATATTATTCAGGAATGTTTCAAATTGATTATTAGAGAGATATAAAACTGCTATAAATCTGGATACAGGCCAGTACAGCATACATACTGGCAACTGTTATAAGTCCAGATCCCCATTACATATACCGGCGTAGCTATAGTTCATCAATGACTTTTGGTACACATACCAATTATGCAAACCCCAAACCTTTTGTGACGCGTGAACTCAGGTTGGTACATATACCTAGTATGCATACCGAAGAAAATTTGTGAACTCCTGAACTCGTTTTTGTCTTAAGGGTATACAAACCCGGTACATGTACCATGACAATATAACTCACGAACTGGATGTAGGCACGTGTACTTACCTTGTCGAATACCTTCAGATGCATCAGAATTATTTCTATGGGATAATCGGCATTTGAACAACTCCCTAAAAACACATCTATACATATTTGATCGCATTATAACCTATGGTTGTGACTTAAGATTAAAGTCTTAAAGTGTTATGTGAAAATGCTTAAGCTTATAATTCGTCTGGCTAGTTTCGGCTAACCTTTCATGAACAAGTCATCATACACGGTTCCGCTACGGTTCATCCTAACCAGAGAGTATATTTTTTAGTGTTAATTTCAAATCAAAGATTCATCTAATGGTGGATAGTGATTGCTTGATTCAAAAGAAAATAACCTTTGATTATGAAAGTCTATATACGGAGAATCTCAAGCAACTGAGATTTTTGAATACCCGACACTTTTCTTGTGTGACCTAGTTGTAAATTAGAGTCTTCATCTTCTTTAAAAAATTTTAGGTTTAGAAACTAAAAAGACTTCTCTTAGGGATTCGTGAAGCCGGGTCTAACTATCTTTG
Source organism: Papaver somniferum (assembly GCF_003573695.1). NCBI lineage: Eukaryota > Viridiplantae > Streptophyta > Magnoliopsida > Ranunculales > Papaveraceae > Papaver > Papaver somniferum. The sequence continues at coordinate 113,488,481 of NC_039361.1, read as the reverse complement.
TCTTGATAGTTCGTGTATCCTGATCTTTATATTGATTGTTGAGTCTCACTCCGATCAGGAATATAGATAGAAATCATATATTTTCTGCCTTTCGGACTTTGTGATTCCACAAGCATATTCTTCTATAACGATTATTTGTTGAAATCAGAGTAGGTTTTATTTGTGAGGTGAATAATAATCTAGGCTGCTCTTCTGGAGTCGTAAGTACCGTATTTTTAGGTTTGCTAAACTTTGTTTGTTGCACACGATTTCCTATCTTACCTTGATCTTTTGATCATAACGTAAATATCGACTTATCTGTGGGAGGCCGATTGGTTTAAAGTATTCATTTAAGTTGAAGCAACTCTTATGATGTAAAGGACGTCAACTAAGGGAATCAATTGCGCAGAGTCTTGCGAGATTCAAGAGGCGTAAGGAGTGCGACTGTAGCTGAATTACTATGACGGTTGATTCGGTCAACCACATTTCAGTCTCAAGTTTTGATAGTATTATAGAATCTGTAGTGGCTTAATACAATTTGGTGTTCAAATCTGTACAAGATCCCAGGACTTTTCTGCTAATGCGGTTTCCTCGTTAACAAAATTTCTGGTGTGTGTGTTATTTATTTTCCCGCATTATATTGTTTATCTTTATAAATGAAATATCACAGGTTATAAGTAAATCAATCAAAGTATATAGTCCATCGGAATTGTTGGATACAACTGAATTGATCTTTGGAATCGTCCAAGTACTCTCGTTGTATAAAAATATTTACAGACTTGTCTTCATTTACATATTGATTATGAGAGAAAGAGATATAAACTCTTCATAGAATTCCTGATTGAGATTCATTAAGTTGTATATCTCGGATTTGTTTTTGAGTTTACTCCATACATGTTTCCTAAGAAAAAGTTGGTGGTATATTTTGGTACCCACGCATTTTCACTTATGTGTTGGATGGTTGTCAGTACTAGATATTTCGACCTTATCCTTTATTTCTCTTATTATCACTTTGGCAAGTCCACTTTTCTTCTTCGCCTTGTCGGCTGATTGTGGTCCTTTCCGTACATACAAACAAAGGAAAAATTATACGAATCAATAAATACATATGAAATATCAAAGACGACAAACCCCACAATCCATAATTCTGATTAACACTCACGATTGTAATTATGAAACAAGCATAGATTAACTAAGTGATATTCCCGTAGCTATTTTTTTATAGATTTCCAATTCAAATTTAAATCTAATTAATACCTAAAATCAACAATTATTGTATGATCTAGGTTTTTTAATAATAATTCATAAATATCCATACTAGTTGTAATGTTGCTCTTCATTAGAAGCTATGCCACTTTAATTGTCCACTATCTTTCTCCAATCCTAGCCCTAAATATGCAGAAGAAAGAACCCCAAAAAGTAAAGAGCTTTTAGTCATCACTTTACTTCGAATTGATCACGCATAAAACTCTAGAAACCCTAATAAACGTTACTCAAAATGATTAATAAAAAATCATTCAACAACATATTAATTTACAAGAATAAATAGAAAAGGTACCTTCCCACAAATCCTACGAATAAATTTTGTTGGTTGAGATCGAAATTCAATAATACAATGTCAATGGCTAAAATTCCCCGGTCTATGTTTCGTTGTTTGTGAAGGGGAATGAAGAGAAGGGAAATTACCTTATGAAAATTTTGATTTCATAACAGTATATAGGTAATAAAAACTTAAATTTTGGCCTAGTTAAATGTGAACCTATGCAACGCCCTAATTTCCGTCGTTGTTAAGACGACCCTATTCAACTAGTTTGTATGGATATGATGAAAAAATACCTTGTAAAAGTACGATTATTCTACAAAAATCGCATAACTAGATTATGCAGAAACCTCCCCCTCGCATGGGGTGGGTCCCGCCCTCAGGAAATTGGCAGGGGCCGCTTTTGGGCCCAACATAGGAAAGCGTATGAGAAGATGGTTTTTTCAAAGTATTTTCGTGCGGTCTGTCAAGAATTTTTGGTAAAATTATGGTAATATCGAGAGGAGAGAGACATTCAAGGTCATATTAATGCCTTTTGACAACTTTCAAATGTGACTTTTCCAAATCTATCACACCAGTAGTTCTATAATTCTACTAACCCTCAAGATTGGAGGAGCCAGAACCTTTAACTCTTTTCTTTTTCTCTCTTTCTAGTCATTTTTATTTGGATCCCATGACCAATTAAAACACATTGAGTTTGAACTAGGGGATAAAGCATGTCTATTTGATTGAGCAAGATATTCTATTATAATAAACCCCTAATACTACGTACTTTTGGGGTCGTTTCCTGTCAAACACCTGCTAATTAACTATCGGATTTAAATTTAAGACTCAAACATGTCAATCCTGAAAAGAAGGAAAGAAGCTGACTCAACCAACCCAAACATTTTAATACTCATTCTGTTTTTTTAAAATAGGTACTATTACCTTTTCATTTTAACCTAAGATTATGCTAGTGTGAAAAAATAATGTTAATGGTTTTCCCATAAATAGAAGGACTAACAATTTGTGTGCCATAAAATCGTATGATCTATTTATCTAAAGCTTTCAGAAAACATCTCACATTTTCTTCACATGTAAAAATTCACAATGCAAACAAAAATTTCATAGCAAAGAGAAATACACTGTTAATCGCTTTTACAACCGGTGTATATGCATATTGACTTATTTATGGAGTCGACGAAGAGCCCCAAGCAAACCAAGTGGTTGAAAAATAAAATACAACATTTATTTTTGAGAACATAGTAAAGTGATTGTTAAACTATTCCTATATCCATTCATTTTGGATTATTAAACTATTACAAGGGTTCGAATCTCAAGCTTCGTAGTGGTAAGGAGCATAAGAACCATTAGATCAGTTGATTTTTGAAATACAACACTTTCCATAAATTTGGTTTTCATCATGCTTCCATTATTTGAGACCAATAAATTATAAAATAAAAATAAACTATTCAGAAGCTTCTTCTTTTTTTCCCCGAGGAAAAAGGGGTTCCATTAATCAGAAAAAGAGAACCAAATACAATATGTAACAACTGCAACTAGATACGACAATATTTACATGTATTTCATCAATTTTCATTACGTATTGGACAAGTCATAACCTATTTATGTAATTCAATTCCTTTATGGATTATGCATGACAGTGCGACGATTGACGAGCACATCATCAGTACTGCGACTATGTACGAAAAACATATGTTAACAAATTTAGAAGGACGCCGATCTCATTTATCTTATTCTCCATCTCATTTTGCCATTATGTTTCCACCATATACACCACAACCCGAATTCCTGAGTTGCCTCAACGGCCTCCAATGCTATGTGTACGACCGACCAAAAAAGAAACTCTTGAAACTATATGAAATCATATATACTAGCATGACAACAATATTTCGTGTTGCCCGGAAGAAAAAGGGAAAAACGAGATCTTAGCTTATTCAAGTTTTCAATAAAATGTGACATTGAAAAACATAAAACATGAGGTGCAGGAGGAGGTAATTTACTCGAAAAGAGAGAAAAGCAAAACACCTTATCGTGTCACCAAAATTGTATCCAAGTGGGGAATGTTTTAACATCATCACAAATCTCCAAAATTTACTGAAGAGTCTTCTTGTACCAAAACTGCACAGTCTGAACTATGACTTAGTAATTGCACATGACCTTCAAACTTAGGGTCCCATTTTTATGAGAAAAAGCAAGTTAAGCATTATTGCATATGTCACAGGTAAGGCTATGGTAACGAGACGATCTGCTCGTACGAGCCAAGGAGAGACTAGTGGAGATTTACCGAAGGACTTGATGATATGGAGTCGGGAGAGGCTCTACACAACGGTGTGCTCCCAGGCGAGGGACAACCCGATAATCAATATCGGGAAGGGTTAACATATAACTCTAGCTCGTACAAAGAGGAAAATCCTTTCGAAGGACAAGACAAAATTCACTTGACTCAACCGGGAGGGTTGGATCACTTGCCAAAGCAGATGGAAAACATTGGGGCAAAGAAGGATGACTCCTCTAGCATTGATAACAATACCGCTACCCTTACAGCTATCATGAAATCGCAAAAGGCGCAGGAATAACGAATGAGAAAATTAGAATGACGTAACAAAATATTGGAAAAGAAAAATGGAGGCTGAAACGCAAGGCGAAGAAAAAGGTGCAACTCACTATCCCGAATGATATCCCCGAGGAGAAAAATCCTCTTGAGAACTTACAAGACGATGAACATATCGATATTCCAGATACATCGAACGAGGAGACGGAGGACCGATTCCCAATAGGGAGTAAGGCATTCTTAAATAATAAGGATAGTCCCTCAAAAGGGTCATCCGATATCAACCTCATACCTAAGCGTGAAAAGAAGAAAAAGGAGGATGAAACTAAAGTGAATAACTTACCAGAGAACCCATCGGGTGGAAATCCGAAGCGAGGAGAAACTTTGAGATAGAAGTCAACTCGCACAAAAATAACATTTTATGCTGAGCAATCCGATGAGGACTCAGGTCGATCAAGATATCGCGGTCCAGAAGTTTCTTTCTCGCCTGAGAGAGAATCAAGACGAAAGAAGAAGGCCCAAACGAGGCATATCGATGATCAACATCAAGTCAGACTCTGCCAACTTGAGGAAATGTATACAGAAGCCACTGGAAGACAAGGGGGACAGAAATTGGCAGAAGTGATACAGGAAGCAGGATAATCGCCCCTAACGGCGAGTCTATTAGCCAAACCATTTCCAAGGAAATGTTCTCTTCCGACCTTTACAACTCCCTTCAACGGGACATGTGATGCAATTGAACATCTCCGATCTTATCGCGTGACATTAATACAATTATAGTTCTCTTCCGACCTTTACTACACCAAATTCAAGGATTAGTAACTAGATTTCGCAACAGCTTATCCCCTGTTGCGAATTTCCTGTTGCAAATTTCAGTTGTGAAAAGTTTGCAACAGTTCACTTACGTTACAAAAGTCGCAATTATTTATTTCTGTTACGATTCGCAACAGATTGGAGTTGTACGCGTGCCACTCGTGAGTTTGGCTATCCACACTTTTAAGCTGACTCGGTTTCAGCCCATTCAGTGTTCAGTCAGCTTCAAAACTGACTCGGGTTTAGACTTGTCTCGAACAGAAGTCTCATTCTTCATTCTATTCTCTCGCTATTTCTCTTCTCTTAGTATTAGGGTTGAACTTCTTCTTCTTGTTTGGAGGTGAAATAATCATCTATCATTATATACACACACTGATGATGATGATTATCAAATCCCTTTATCCTCGTTTATCCCAAATCAAGTTTGAATTTGCTGATTTCAGAGATCTC
>NC_039361.1:113172171-113182995 GCF_003573695.1 Papaver somniferum | reverse complement strand
TCAAGACGGAGCATGTAGGTCACAAATGCCCATCTTGGACAAAAGACCTTGAAATTGAGCTTTCCCTAAGGATTTGGTGAAGATATCTGCCAATTGCACCGCCGTAGGAGTGTAAGAAGGGGATATAATCTTCTGTACTATAGCATCTCGAACAACATGACAGTCCACCTCTATGTGTTTGGTTCGTTCATGAAAGACTGGATTCTGAGCAATGTATAATGCTGATTGACTATCACACAGGAGCTGCATTCCATGTGGATTACGAACCCCCAAATCACCAAGTAATTGTTTCAACCACTTCAACTCACATGTTGCTGCTGCCATGGATCGGTATTCTGCTTCAGCTGAACTCCGAGAAACAGTTGGTTGCTTCTTTGTTTTCCAAGACACCGGTGAATGCCCAAGACAAACAAACCATCCTGTCAATGAACATCTAGTCAAAGGGAAACTTGCCCAATCTGAGTCACACCACCCTTGCAAACTTAGGTTACTATCAGAGCGCAACATAATGCCTTGCCCAGGATTCTTTTTCAAGTATCTAACCACTCGAAGTGCAGCCTCCCAATGTTCGATTCTCGGTTGTTGCATAAACTGAGACAGTGTATGTACCGAGTATGTAAGATCAGGTCTAGTCACTGCCAAATAAATCAGTCTACCAATTAGTCTTCTATATTTTTCAACATCAACGAACAAATCTCCCTGCGCCAAATCCAGACGATGATTAGTCTCCATTGGAAACTCAGCAGGTCTAGCTCCTAATAAACCTGTTTCCATGATAATATCCAATGCATATTTCCTCTGGCATATATAAATACCCTGTTTGCTGCGAGCTATCTCCAAGCCGAGAAAATATTTCAATTTTCCCAAATCTTTCATCTTGAAACATTGTCCCAAGTATGATTTAAATGTATGAATCTCCACTAGATTATTCCCTGCGATAATCAAATCATCTACATATACCAAGACATTAAGCTGTATGTCTCCCTTGGTCATAGTAAAAAGATAGTAGTCCGAGTATGCTTGCTTAAAACCATAGTTCTTTAGGGCTGTTGATAGTTTGGCAAACCAACAACGAGGAGCCTGTCTTAAACCATATAATGATTTCTTCATTTTACACACCATATTTGTCTGACCTTTGGCAAATCCAGGTGGTATCTTCATATACACCTCTTCTTCCAAGTCTCCATGAAGAAATGCATTATGTACATCCATCTGATGTACTTCCCAATATTTAACTGCTGCGACAGCTAAAAAAGTACGTACCGTTGTCATTTTTGCAACTGGTGCAAATGTCTCTTTGTAATCCAATCCTTCAACCTGATGATTCCCAAAGATCGCCAAGCGTGCTTTTAATCGCACCAACTTCCCATTTTCATCATACTTCTCCGCGTAAATCCACTTACTCCCTAGGGCTCTCTTGCCCGGCGGTAATTCTTGCAATTCCCAGGTACCTTGTTCTTCCAAAGCTCGGATTTCTGCTTCCATGGCTTTCCTCCACCCTGGATGCTTTATAGCTTCTTTAAAGTTGCGTGGTGCAGACCCAGCTGATATAGCTGCAAGATATTTCTTATGCACAGCAGAAAATTTATCACAACTAACATAATATGTCAAAGGATAAGGCGTACCTGAGGATGATGACTGTGTAGAATGAGGATGAGGTAGACTGTTTTCTCGAATGGTGTGCGTCAAAAATCCTTTGAGTCTGCTAGAAGGGATCTTCTGGCACTTCCCTTTACCCATGTCACCCTCAACTACAACATCATTGCGAGAAGCAACATTTTCTTCATGCTGTTCAGTCTCGGACTCAGCTGAAACACCAACACCTTCAGTCTCAGTAGAAGGACCAGTATCCTCGGTCTCAGCTGAACTATCAGTGCTGCCTATCTCAGTTGAAACTCCAGCGCTGTCCGTCTCAGTGGAATCTCCACCTTGAGGAGCTAATACAGCTCCTTGTCATCTTCACTCCAGCACTCATCCGGACTGTACTGAAGCCGCTCAGCCAATACACCTTGTGTATCAGTCACAGATGAAGCATTAAATTTCGACTGCATCATCTCAGTCGCTATCTTACGTGACACAACCTCAGTCTAAAACGGAAATTAATGTTCAAAAAACTTGACATCTCTTGACACCCTAAATTGTTTCGTGTCTAAATCATATACTTGCCATGCCTTTTTACCAAACGGATACCCAAGGAATACACACCTTCTTCCTCTACTCGCAAACTTATCCCCTTTACTACTTTGATCATGCACATAGCACAAGCATCCAAATACCTTCAACTGATGATATGGAGGCTGTTTTCCAAACAAAAGCTCATACGGAGTTTTATGATCTAAAATAGGTGTAGGCGTACAATTGATTAAATACGCAGCTGTCAATGCGCATTCCCTCCAAAACCTTATTGGCAAATTGGCTTGAAATCTCAAAGCCCTTGCCACATTCATTATATGTTGATGTTTTCTCTCAAATTTTCCATTCTGTTGTGGTGTACCTACACAGGATGTCTCAAACACTATCCCATTAGTTCGGAAGTATCCACGCAATGCATTGAACTCAGTTCCATTATCACTTCTAACAATTTTGATTTCTTTATTAAACTGACGCTTCACAAGAGCAATGAAGTTAAGAAATATCTGTTCAACTTCAGTTTTGTTTCGAAGCAAATAAATCCACACACTTCTTGAAAAATCATCTACTATTGTCAAAAAATAATATGCTCCACATGATGAATGAGTCTTATACGGACCCCATAAATCTATATGAACCAACTCAAAAATACAACTGGATTTACTGAGACTACTAGCAAAACTACTCCTATGATGTTTTGCTCGTGGACAGATATCACAAGCATCATTATTCTTCTTTATTAACCTACTTATTCCTTGTAACTTCTGCAACACTTTCTCTGAAGGATGTCCCATACGCTGATGCCATAGCTCATACGTATCTCCATTAACAGCCATAACTTCAACTTGAGGCACACCACAGAAAATATACAGTCCACCTTGTCTCTCAGCCACTCCAATCATCCTCCTCGTCAACCGGTCCTGTATAAGACATAAACTGTTAGTACATTGGATAATACATCTTTTCTCATCAATAAGTTGTGTAACCGAGATTAAGTTACAAGTTATCTGAGGCACATAAAGCACAGTCTCTAGTCTCAATCCCCCAGGTAGAATAACAGTTCCTATCTTCTTAGACAATGCAGACTTCCCATCTGGAAGTCCAATATTGCATGCCTTTATATCTTTTATCTCTGTCATGTCATCCTTTTTATATGTGACATGATTTGTTGCCCCCGTGTCTACAATCCACACAGTTTTATTCTTCTTACCTTGGAGTTGATGCGTGGATTTCTTTGAGTTTAAAAACTCAAGCACCTGTTGAAGTTGTGTTGCTGTGACTCCAGTCAGACCTGACGCTTCTGATGAAGATGCTCCACCTGACTGCCTTGCATCTGATATGTTAAGGTTGTGTGCTCGAACCTGGTTGCTTGCACCTTGTCCTCGACCTCCTCTACCACCGGTAAAGTTAGTGCCACCACGCGCTCTGCCATTGGTTCTTCCTCCACGACCAGATCCTCTTCCACCTCTAGGTATGTCTCCCCACCATTCTGGGTATCCAATACGTTGAAAACACCCATCCTCTGAGTGTCCATCTCTGTTACAGTACTTGCAATGCTTATTAGGATCATATGTATTATTAAACTGACGTTGATCAGATTGCACTCTGAATGCCATCACATTGTCATGCACCTCCGTAGACATAGCTATTCTCCTATACGCAGACGCTCCGAGTTGACCATTGTCTGGTATGCTACATCTGTTGATGGCAACGGGTCTCTATCCAACAGCTGTTCACGCACGGAACTATACACAGAGTCTAACCCAATTAAAAAATAGTGCAGAAAATCTTCTTCTCTCAACGTACTTACTTGTGATGCTATATTACAAGTGCAATTACCACACTTGCATTGAGGTACCTTCATGTATGTCACCATCTCATCCCATATCTTGTTGAGTCTCCCAAAGTACTCAGCTACACCTTCCGCTTTCTTTTGTTTGCTCTCGCTTAACGAAGTTTTCAACTGCCAGATCCTAGTTCCGCTCACAACACAGTATCTTCTCTTCAACTGTGTCCACAGTAAGTTTGCATCATCATAGTCTCCCAAGCTCGATCTAATTGATGAATCTAACGTGTTGCTAATCCATGAAACAAGCATCGACTGGACAACAATCCATTCTTCCAACTGGTCACTATCTTCAGGTTTCGTGATTGTTCCATCAACAAAACCAAACTTCCTTTTAGCTATCAATGATCTTCTTATGGCTCTATCCCATTCATCATAGTTAGTCCCCTTTAGAACAATTGGCGTGATGATGATACCTGGACCATCACTTGATCCTAGATGGTAGACTGGATTCTTTTTCTGCATATCATACTCTATATTTTTCCCTTTGGATGACTCTGTTTCACCCTCCATTGTTTTTTTAGGGTTCTTAACCGGCTCTTGATGCCATGTTAAGTTAGGTAATTCCCCTTGTGTTTCATTCATTCATCACGTTTCAATTTATACAAGACTCAACTTGGGTTACAAGACACAAACCCTAAACCTGCCGACTTGAGACCGATTACTTGGGTCTCAAGTTTGCTACGTACGGAAACAGACCCTTTACATGGATTGTCCAAGTCGGTCCAGAAATCCAGACCGAATACGTAGGTCTCAAGACACAGTCTTGAGTCCAACATTACGTATCCCGTAATAAAAACACTCCTCGCATTCGATAGGAGTTCCTTTAATACCACAGGGTTGTGGGCTTATCTTTAATATTACCAAATTTGTACCCGTGCTACGCACCGGGAAGGGGCGCATGGTAGGTTCTTATTATTAGTGAAAGGCACTCGCTGAATGACCTCACCAAACTTCTGCACCAGCTTCTTGTAATTCTCAACTCCATTTTGAAGTGAATACTACCAGGTACATACTTATCAATTGCCTTAAAATCTAAATTTACTACATCTATCACCCCAAAACTAAAATATTCTGGTCAGGTGCGCAAAGGATCTGGCCTGACTCGGTTCAAATCTCATGATCCGAAAATTAAGTTTCGGCCCCTTTACAACAGTAAATCTCGTGTCAGGGGAACTACAGTCAAACGTGACGCAAACATAAAATTTAGTGCAATTATTTATCCCACCCTCATTGTAGTAGAAGTCAATTCAACGTCGAATAGATGTATAGATACGTTAAATATGATTAGAGTGTGAGTCAAAATATTGCATATCACCTTCATTAATGTGGCTTAATGAGCCATCTTTAAAGTTTCGGTCCCCGTTTCTTATTCCAAGTTATTCATCTCTATCTGAAGTTCCTGGAACTAAGAAGAGAACAAGAACAACATGAACCAATAAATCAAGCTTAGGTTGATTAAATGTACGCAGAATATCCAGTAACTAATGCTCTTAACATGGTATATCAATATTAAGCATTCATACGAAAATCACGCCATCCATAAGCTTAGCATGATATCTAATAAACAAATTTCATAAGTTCATAAGACCAACCTTCCACTTCCCTATAGCACATATGTACTTATATAAGTATGCTCCTTTAGGTCCGTGTCAGTGCATAGAAGAGAGAAAATAGGCCTCTCTTTAAACTGGCCATAAACAAAAAGATCCGTACCACGGATTGAAATCCTTCGCTTTCCCTTTGATATCATTACAGTTGTATCACAATTTCATCGCAGAGTTTGAGATTAAGATCAATCTCTCAAGCTAGCCCGTTTTCCTGTTACAGTGTCTCGGTAGTATTCAAAAAAAGAAGCTACAATTGGTTATCTTGAGGAAACACGTGCAAAGATGCAGATTGCTGCCTTCAGTGAAACTATTTAATGAGCTATAAAATTGTTTTGATTAGTATACACATAAAACCATGGACCCTGAGTTCTATAATGTAGCTGAACTTATGAGTTGTTAGAGACCCTGAGTTCCTACTGACATAGCTGTAGTTACAAAGAAAGTTCGGAATTTGATTTATCATTTGAATGCTGAGTTACATCTGTATCATCTATACATATTTTACTTTTGTTTTCATATCTTCCTTGTTTTCATAGTTCTTTGAACATGAAAACAATAGCATAGTAAATTAGTAATTGTTGGAGGAGAAACTTGATGCAGTAGAAGTAGTTATTAGCAGCCTTGGATGGTTACACTTGTTCAGTATCCTGAGCTTGCTCTGTGAATGCACACCCTTCTGTTTTATTTGAGGGCTTGTTACTTTTCCATTGTAACAATAACAAAAGGAAGTATTAGAAATGGACTTACCCGCTGGTGCCCAATGTACGTACATGTTTCTATGATGGTGGTGGAAAGAATATCAATTAGAAAAATCCATATTGGACCCTATAACTACCTGCACGATGAAAATTGAAAGATCCAGCAGAACTGCACGATGAAAAATATGTGAACCTTGTTCTCCACATAGGACCCTATAACTGCCTTGCTTAAAAATGTCTTCCCACTGATACTCCCTGGCTAATTAGGAGTTAGAAATATCTTTTCTTTTTTCATGAACTTCAGTCATCAGTGCTTGCGACTCAACAAATTTAAAACTAAAATCAATACCCACTTCCTAAAATGCTTCATAATTGACTTTCAGGTATACAAAGGGATTAAAATATAATACAAAATGAAGCTTATAACAGCAGTAATGTTAAAATGTATGAAACTCATAAATTGTAGATCAGAGTGAAATAAGTCGCATGTTAGCTAATGATTCCATCAAGAGCAAAACAAAAAATGACTGGATGATCGGGGATTTATCAACAGCATAAAAATATCCACCATGATTATAATTAAGGTTTCCCAAATTTGAGTTTGATGAACAAAAACGACATACTATGGAAAACGTTGTATAACTCCCATGGATCTTAAAGATGCGTGCACAATGCAGGAAAATATGGACAACATGTTTTCATACAAAGGTTTGCAAATGTTTCTGTCATAGTGTCTTACTCATCCCCCTTACAACAAATAGCCATAATCTAATAATAATCAGAAATCTAAGAGAGGCCAAAAAAAAAGCATAACATGAAGTTCCTACGTTTGAAAATAAGACATAAAAAACTACAATTTTCTGTGATGCTGGAAGCTGAATAGACATTATAAAGTAACAAACTTTGCAGACCTTCATATGAGCACCAAATATTTGCTCCGGACTGAACTAATCAGACGATCCGAAGACAATAATACCTATATATATGAACTTAAGTTACAAAAGATTACCAAAGCAAGCAATGCACAAAAAAACATGATAAAAAACCTCGCGTTTTTAGGGGCCACTCGAAAGGATTTAGGGGCCAACAATAAAACAAAAAAGGTCACCCAAAGGGAAAATGTAGCCAGCCTTTATCTCGCGTAATTCGTAATGGCGAAATTACCCTTATATATTCGGAGGATATGATAACATTGTTATCCTCCGATTGCAATCGGAAGGCAAAATATTTCCCAGACTTCCGATTGTAGTCGGTGCAGTATTAGAATGATTTGTGTTCATTAATCGGGAGTGTACACAGCCAGCCATAACCACTTGGTTCGTGTTTTGGATGCAGCGTTAATCGGGAGTTAAATATATTACAAAACCTACCGATTATAAGTTGCCCCAAATTCAAATTTTGAAAGCTACCATAATCGGTAGATATGCTAAATACAATACCTATCGATTATTGGTTTCTCCACATTCAACTTTCGTCAAATTAGCCGTTGGAGTTTTTGGGAAAAACAAAAAGAGCCGTTGGACCCTAAACCTATATGAAGAAACTCATATCTATCACCCCAATTGCACCAAACTCTTTCCTCTCTTCAGTTTTAATTTTCATAACAATAAACATGGATATTGCTTTTGCCGAAGAAGAAGATTGTGCTATTTATAGAGCGTGGGTTGTGGTAACTGCTCATGATCGTGTTCACAAGCTCTACAAATCGGAATCCGAAGAGCAGATATGGAACCGTATCTTAATGGTATTTGAGGCCTTAGATGGTAATCGAATTCGAAGATCATCCACTGACATTAAGATGAGAAAGAATGCGCTCGATAAGGAGATTGACAAACTTGAAGATGGGGAACGGTTTGTTAGGAACGCTTTTCCTTGGTGGACGTATGAAAAACGAGTAAGTATCTCTGTAACTCCAACTCACATTAACAAAAGTTAGTACTAACTTGTTACTCATTCGTAATTTCAGAGAAATCTTGCGGATCGCCGGTATGTGGACCTCTACGGGAAACGATTTGAACATGAAGGATGCTACAAAATCAAGAGGGACAATTTCTATGGTCACTGGAAGTTATGATCTGTTTTAATACTTTTATGGTCAATTAGGAGTATGGATTTAGGTGCTTTTGACGAAATTGTAAGGTTAAGGCCGTTTGAACTTTATGTAATGGATGTAATCGGAGTATTATTAATATAAAAACTAGCCGATTATACGAAATCGGTAGATTATTTTGTTAAACAACCTACCGATTGTAATATTCGGTTATGTTATGAGTCAACTTTCTTTCCGATTATGGTGTTGTTTGGTTCCAGGAAACAGTTTTTTTTGTACTTGTAATATTCGGAGGATAATTTTTTTGTAAAGTTCCGAATATACGATGGCCCAAAAATCAGAATTTGGAAAAACTTATACTTTTCAAATTTTGTCTTTGAAATAATCGGAAGTTAAATTAGTTACCAAAACTTCCGAATATGGGATGTCTAACCTTCAATATTGGCCCTTGGAACCACCTGGAGCCATGGCGTGGTTTGTTTTGAACTTGTAATATTCGGAGGATAATTTTTTTGTAAAGTTCCGAATGTATGATGACCCAAAAATCAGAATTTGGAAAAATTTATACTTTTCAAATTTTGTCTTTGAAATAATCGGAAGTTAAATTAGTTACCAAAACTTCCGAATATGGGTTGTCTAACCTTCAATATTGGCCCTTGGAACCACCTGGAGCCATGGTGTGGTTTGTTTTGAACTTGTAATATTCGAAGGATAATTTTTTTGTAAAATTCCGAATGTACGATGGCCCAAAAATCAGAATTTGGAAAAACTTATACTTTTCAAATTTTGTCTTTGAAATAATCGGAAGTTAAATTAGTTACCAAAACTTCCGAATATGGGATGTCTAACCTTCAATATTGGCCCTTGGAACCACCTGGAGCCATGGCGTGGTTTGTTTTGAACTTGTAATATTCGAAGGATAATTTTTTTGTAAAGTTCCGAATGTACGATGGCCCAAAAATCAGAATTTGGAAAAACTTATACTTTTCAAATTTTGTCTTTGAAATAATCGGAAGTTAAATTAGTTACCAAAAATTCCGAATATGGGCTGTCTAACCTTCAATATTGGCCCTTGGAACCACCTGGAGCCATGGCGTGGTTTGTTTTGAACTTGTAATACTCGGAGGATAGGTTTTTTGTAAAGTTCCGAATGTACGATGGCCCAAAAATCAGAATTTGGAAAAACTTATACTTTTCAAATTTTGTCTTTGAAATAATCGGAAGTTAAATTAGTTACCAAAACTTCCGAATATGGGCTGTCTAACCTTCAATATTGGCCCTTGGAACCACCTGGAGCCATGGCGTGGTTTGTTTTGAACTTGTGATATTCGGAGGATAGGTTTTTTGTAAAGTTCCGAATATACGATGGCCCAAAAATCAGAATTTGGAAAAACTTATACTTTTCAAATTTTGTCTTTGAAATAATCGGAAGTTAAATTAGTTACCAAAACTTCCGAATATGGGCTGTCTAACCTTCAATATTGGCCCTTGGAACCACCTGGAGCCATGGCGTGGTTTGTTTTGAACTTGTAATATTCGGAGGATAGGTTTTTTGTAAAGTTCCGAATGTACGATGGCCCAAAAATCAGAATTTGGAAAAACTTATACTTTTCAAATTTTGTCTTTGAAATAATCGGAAGTTAAATTAGTTACCAAAACTTCCGAGTATGGGCTGTCTAACCTTCAATCTTGGCCCTTGGAACCACCTGGAGCCATGGCGTGGTTTGTTTTGAACTTGTAATATTCGGAGGATAGGTTTTTTGTAAAGTTCCGAATGTACGATGGCCCAAAAATCAGAATTTGGAAAAACTTATACTTTTCAAATTTTGTCTTTGAAATAATCGGAAGTTAAATTAGTTACCAAAACTTCCGAATATGGGCTGTCTAACCTTCAATATTGGCCCTTGGAACCACCTGGAGCCATGGCGTGGTTTGTTTTGAACTTGTAATACTCGGAGGATAGGTTTTTTGTAAAGTTCCGAATGTACGATGGCCCAAAAATCAGAATTTGGAAAAACTTATACTTTTCAAATTTTGTCTTTGAAATAATCGGAAGTTAAATTAGTTACCAAAACTTCCGAATATGGGTTGTCTAACCTTCAATATTGGACCTTGGAACCACCTGGAGCCATGGCGTGGTTTGTTTTGAACTTGTAATATTCGGAGGATAATTTTTTTGTAAAGTTCCGAATGTATGATGACCCAAAAATCAGAATTTGGAAAAATTTATACTTTTCAAATTTTGTCTTTGAAATAATCGGAAGTTAAATTAGTTACCAAAACTTCCGAATATGGGTTGTCTAACCTTCAATATTGGCCCTTGGAACCACCTGGAGCCATGGTGTGGTTTGTTTTGAACTTGTAATATTCGAAGGATAATTTTTTTGTAAAATTCCGAATGTACGATGGCCCAAAAATCAGAATTTGGAAAAACTTATACTTTTCAAATTTTGTCTTTGAAATAATCGGAAGTTAAATTAGTTACCAAAA